>NW_011893245.1:0-7494 GCF_000151845.1 Pteropus vampyrus
GGTGTAAATGTCCCAGTCCCTGGAGTCCATAGACATGGCAGATGATGGGCCAACTGCTCTCGGCCGGCCCAGGCTGTGCTGACGCCTGGCCAGCATCTTCACGTAATGAGTGAGGTTTGGGGATAAAACCCACTTTGCTAAGCTGTGTCTAATACCGAGTAAATCGTGGCATATCACGGTCGGGCAGAATATTGAGTTGTATCCTCCGTGACTGAATTTTCCTGTGCGTTGAACCTTTCACTGACAAGGGAATGCCCTCCCCCTCCTGAGGTGCGGGCCTACGTTTCCAGGGCTTAAATCTGCCAGGAGATTCACCTTCCTCAGCATCTTCCCCTAGCTCTACATTTAAGCCCCGCCCCCCAGTTCCCAGTGACACAGGGAGTAGGGTGGGGCACCTATCAGAACTTCCCTGAGTCTACAGCCGCGCCTCCCGAAACGTGCCCCATCCGGTCTGATCTCGGAAGCTAAGCAGGGTCGGGCCTGGTTAGTCCTTGGATGGGAGACCACCTAGGAAGACCAGGTGCTGTAGGCATTTAAACAAATAAATAATAATAATAATAATAATAATAATAATAATAATAATAAAGAACTCTCCTGAAAACAGCAAAATAAACACCAAGGGGCTCCCCAACAAAGAAATCTGGGTGTCCGGAGAGGCCAACGCTACCCAACCATCAATTAGTCACTGAAAAGATCTCAGAGTTTGTCCACCAGCAGGCAGTTAAGGAGAGAGTAAAACGGTATCAATTATTAAGTCTATGGTAGGAGAGGGGACTGAGCCGGGACTGTCATGTATCAGTACAAACTGCCGTTATTGGCAGGTCAACATTTGTCGACACTGGGGTCTGAAACTGCTTCTAATACCCTGTCTCCCCTTCAACTCTGGAATACGCAGGGCAGCAGACATGTTTTACACATGTGAACTTGACCTTGGTTCCTAAAAATAGCAGTATGGAATCACTGAATTCCAGCTTCCTGAATGTCCCTCATCATCGCGCACTGCTGCAAAATGCTTCCCACGACTGCACATGAGGACGTGTGATGCCCGTGGCCCGTGAGCCTAGACTCAGCGGTAGGCTCCGCGAAGGGGAGTGAGAACCCACAATTTATCCTGCTCTCTGCATAACTGGCTTTTCGAAACAAAGAGAGGATTGTAAGACAGAGCTCTTGCTCTGGGATATTCTAATCACTGAGGACACGAACACAACACACGAGAACCAGCGGTCCTGGGCGCGATAGACTTGGTGCTCAGGTGTGTGGCACAGAGGACGGGAAGATGGCTGAGGCCAGGGTAAGCTCGGGGGGCTGGAGAGTGGCAGGGGAGGAGACTGCCTTCGTAAAGTGGGGCACATGTATTCTTACTCAGAAAGCCCCTCTGGGAGTGCCAGCTGGGCCTCTGCACTCAGAAGCTGAAGTTAGAGCCGACTTAAGTGCAGGCGTGCACCCCAAAACCACAGAAACACCACGGAAGCTTCGGAGGGAACCTCTCAGTCCCACCTCTGTGGGAGAGAGGGGTGCTGCCTTCACGTGGCTATGGAAAACGAAGCCTCTCCAGGAGTCAGCAAATCCCCACTCAGTTCTAGCCATCTACGCCTGCGTGACACGGTGTCACAGGAATGCTGAGAAGTCACACACGAGTGCAGCAGTTACTATGGCTGAAGGCTGGTCACATGCGGTCACGAAACCTGAAACCTGGCTGTCATTCGTGTGTAGGTGACGGTGGCCTCAAGGAGAATTTGCCATGTGCCTCAGGAAGAGCGTTCGCTGCCCGTGATGCCCGCTGACCAGTCAGGCCGCCCGGGTGTCAGGAGGTTCAGGGGATACTGATGACAATTGTGGCTCTGAAGTACGAGCCTCGGAAGTGGGCAAACCCTCAGCTGCTCAGCTACGCTTTCCCTAGGGCGTTCATTTATGAAATAAGCGGTCGAAAGGGAAAGTTTTACCAATCAATGAGTCTCGTGAAAGACAGGAACGAAGGGGAGGAGGAAGGGAAAGGAGAAAAAGAGAGATGCAGAGAGCGACGGAGAGAGAACGGGAGGGAGCGAAGGAGAACGGGGCGGACGATCTGTTTGCTTTGCTCAGACCGGTGACTCTCAAGCTCGGCTGTTGCCAGAATACGTGGAGACATCTGGGGACGCTCCCGGCGGCTCTCATTTAATTGGCCTTTGGTGTGGCCTGGACACCGGGGACTTTTGGAAGCACCTCAGGTGAGTCTATCGTGCAGCCAAGTCTGAGAACCACAGCCCTCGCCCCAGGAGACACTGCCAGCTCACTGGCTGCCTGTGAGGTTCAAAAAGACCAAGGTGCCGGTCACCCGTGGTGTGCCCGTCACAAGCTCATCCCCTCCTCCCGGCGGTGCCTGCCCAGGGAATTGAGCCATTTCACTGGGGCCTCGTTCCGTCTAAGGACAGGTGAGGCCAGACGTCCAGGCCTGGAGCATCAGCCGGCGGGGCCCCAGCCCCAGGCCTCCTGGCAGCCGGAGCGCCGTCAAAGGCGGTGGCAGAGGCAGAAAGTGAGCAGCGTTGCTAGGATGACGACGGAGCCGGGCTCACTCTGTGGGGGGGTCTGCCTGCTGAGGGGACTTCAGAGTCCGGAGAGGCAGGGAATGGAGCACTGCTCCCCAGGGAAAACCCAGGCCGTCTCCCCAGAGCAGGACTGCGGGACGCCGCCGGGAAGGGCGTGTGAACACCCACAGCAGCCGGGAACGGGGGAGCCCTCAGGCCGGGGGGACCGTGCGGGTGGAAATGCCCAGCTTCCGCTGGGCCACCAGAGCCTCTGTAGTCGGCCACCACAATGGCAACGGGGAGACAGTCATCACAAGCCGGCTCGCTGCTGGATCCCCTGAATTCTCTCCTCATGCTTTCTGCCTGTAGGGGACGGATAAACACTCATGGACACGCGAATAACGCCAGAGCTGATGCTGCTTTCCACGTAAAGTCAGGGCCTGGTTTTTAGATCGCAACTTCTAAGATCTTTTAACCAACCCACTTCAAAGACAGGGGAGGCCAGAGGCATGACCACGATCCACATTGCAAAAACTCAGGTTAGCCTGGTTTTTGGAAATGCAAGGGCAGTTATTTCCCTTGGCCGAAGGCTCCCAGAGGCTACAAAGATGAAAGGAAAGAACAATTATGAGATGTGAATTTTAGAGATAATGATATGTGCATAATAGATGAACAGCTTACGTTTCTATATAGAAAGGCATTTAGACACATTAACTGATTCTGTTAATGACATATTTGGGACAGACGAGTGAAAATATACCTACGGTTCATCCCAAACTTGACCAACAATGTTTACCTCCTGCAATGAAGATATGCAATTAACATAACACTGTCAGACACTCTCCATTCTTTTCAAAATATCCATCAAATTTGCAAAATGCACTTTCTAGCCCAACAGATGTGCACTCAAGGGCCCACGGAAGCCAATGGCCACCTCTTTAAATGGTTAGCACGCTTTTTGCTTCTGCTTGCGGGAGAGGCTGAAGCCTGTCTAAAGTGTTTCACAGGTGGTACAGTCTGGATGTACACATGTGCCTCTCCTCCACCAAGTGCAGAGGTCAAGGCCACCCGAGTCCAGCAGAAGGCTCCAGGTCTGTGTCTGTGGGCAAAGGAGACGGAGGGTTAGAGGCAGAACTCAAAACCTACACTCCCTTCCCTGTGTTTTAATACATTGTTGTATGATTCACACACACACACACACACACACACACACACACACACACGCACACACACACGCACACACACACACACACATCCGGTATTTCAAACATTCTAAGAAAACCAGGGGTTCCTTATGGCACACCGTTTGTAGGCTTTTCCCTTAGTTTTACTGAAATATAATTGGTCTATAACAGTGTGTTAGTTTAATGCATACAGCAGAATTATCTGATGTACGCTTATTGCAAAATGATCTCCGTGGTAAGTCTAGTTAATACTCGCCACCAGACAGAGTTACAAATGGTGTTTTCTTGTGACGAGAACTTCTAAGGTCTACTCTCTTCGCTACTCTCGAATACACTGTATCACATGCTAACTACAGTCACCATGCCGTGCATGACGTGCCCAGGACTCATTTATCTTGTAATTGGAAGTGTCGTACCTTTTGGCCGCCATCGCCCATGTCACCCTCCTCCCACTCACTGCCCCTGGCAACCACCAATGTCCTCTCTGTTTCTGTGAGTTTGGCTTTCTTAGCTTCCACGTATAACTGAGATCATACAGTATTCGTCTTTCTCTGTCTGACTTGTTTCACTTAGCAGAACGCCCTCAACGCCCATTCACGTTGCAAGTGGCAGGATTGCCTTCTTCTTCATGGCTGAATAAAAATCCGTGTGTAGACTACATTTTATCTGCTGATGGACACTTAGGTTGTTTCCATGTCTTGACTATTATAAATCATGCTGCAGTGACTATGGGGGCGCAGATACCTCTTCTAAATAGCAATGTTGTTTGCTTTGGATCTATACCCAGAAGTGGGGTTGCTGGATCACATGTTAATTCTCTTTTTAATATTTTGGGGGAACTCCATCCTGTTTTCCATGCTGGCTGCACCAATTTACATTCCCACCAACAATGGATGAGGGGCCCTTTGCTCCGCATCCTCACCGAGTCGTTTTGTTTTTGTTTGGGTTTTTGTTTTTGTTTTTGTTTGTTTTTGTTTGTGTTTTTGTTTTGATAATAGCCACTCTACAGGTGTGGAGTGACGTCTTGTGGTTTCGATTTACATTTCCGTGATGACGAGTGACGGCCAGCATCTTTTCATGTGCCTGTTGGCCATTCGCATGTCTTCCTTAGGAAAAAAAATCTCTCTTCAGTTCCTCTGCCTACTTAAGATTTTTTTTTTTTTGCTATTGAGTTGTATAATATATTAACCTTTTATGAAATACGTGATTTGCAAATATTTTCTCCCATTCCATAGGTTGTCAATTTCGTGATGGCTTACCAATTGTTGTGTTTCTGAAAATCGGTAAACATACCTTTTTCTCATTCCTTATCCAGCTTTTAACAAATGCAAAGGGGTGGTGTCTCTTAGAAGATTTCTTGCCATTAAGACTATGTATAGTACTAAATGTATAGAATACACATTAAAAAAAAAATATTTTGATTCATCTAATATAAACGCGGATTCTCACACCGAAAGAGAAAAACGCAGCGGCATTGAGACATCTTATTCCTTGGCTTTCTGCATTTCACTTCCTTATTCTCCCAGATTAGAAACAGCTGCCCCCTCCCCAGTGGACGCCCCGTTTTCTTCTCCGTGTAACTGACAGATGCGACAGCGTCGTCCCCATGCTTCCTTCGGCCTCTAGTGTCCGCAGAGCAGGTGACCATGCACGGACAGCGTGCCCGGGGAGAGAGGCCGGCTCCGACGAGCCCGCCCCCTGCTCGTCGCTCTGTCTCTGGAATGAGGTTCAGGACACCTTCTTCCGTGCTGTTTTTAAGGACGTTGAGGGAAATGAGGGCTGTGACGTGCAGCGACGAATGAGCTATCACGAGCAGTGTTAGCGTTTGTTCCAAGGGCGGAGTGAACGTGGAAGGTGCCGAACAATCCATCTTCTCTCTGCGACTCTTCTCACACGAAGATCCCACTGTCTTTTTCTTAATTTAGTTTTAAAACCACTTTTACTATTTAGTTGTGATATCCCCCCTTAATTACTTATATTAAAAAATATCGAAGTTATTTTTATGTGTTCTTCAAAATGTGATATTAGTGTAAGAAGAATCAACACAAATAAACAGGAGAGAGAGGGCACAGTGACAGGCGACAGCCCTCCGCCCGCACACATGACAGCTTTGCTACAGAAAGCATCACAAACCACAGAGAAAAGGTGGATTATTCAGCGTGACCGGTGTTTTTTAAAAAAATTGAATATTAACTAAAATCAAGTTAGAACTTTACCTTCTACTTTAATCCCAAAATAAATTTTATATGTATTAAACAGCCATGTTCTTTAAAAGAAACCACAAAATTCAAAATATATGTGAATCTAACTGATCTGTATAGAAGGGGACTTCTTAAGCATTTAAACAACGAAAAACAAAACCGAGAAAATGACTGATAAGGTCGAATGATATGACGAATAATATAACAGCCACATTGAAAGGCAAACAATAAAGCAAAGAAA
The DNA here is from genome assembly GCF_000151845.1 of Pteropus vampyrus. Taxonomy (NCBI): domain Eukaryota; kingdom Metazoa; phylum Chordata; class Mammalia; order Chiroptera; family Pteropodidae; genus Pteropus; species Pteropus vampyrus. Next base: position 6,131 of record NW_011893245.1, read on the forward strand.
CCGGAAATATATTCACAATAAATATGACGAAGGGCCAGTGTTCTTAATATATTTATTATTTTATCAATAATAAATTTTATCAGTACATATTTATCAAGAATAAAAGCTTAAAACGCTCAAAGTTTTTTAAAACGTGAAAATAACTAAACAAAATTACAGAATCGGTACAAACGGTTAACACATTTGAAAACAGACAGGTTCAACCACACTGACTGAAACAAGAGACCGTGTTTACACATCAGTACAAAGGGTTTGCAGGCGACACTTTTCAAGGCCGGCAAGCACGTGACGGAAAAGGCGCACGTATATTTTCTTTCAAGAGAAAACGTTGGCAATATATAACGAGAATCTGAAAGAAAAGCTAGAATTCATCGACAATCTTAACAAAGGAGAGATTCTAAGTTTTTAAGTACAGGCGTTCCCTCCACAGCTATTATTATTCTCGTGGCAAATCAAGACAGCTTACTGTTTCTGACCGTCCACGCTTCAAACGAAAATCAGGAATTAGACCCCACTTTGCCTAACGATCATGGACGCACTGTAGCACGGCCTGGCGCAGGGTGGGCGTCCAGCACAAGATGGGCTTTACCATCTTTCGTTATTCTGGCGAGATTCTGATGGCCACTTCTCACTGAGTCACGTGCAGTCCCTGCCAAGCCTCACCTGGTCGCACGGGCACTCACGGTCCCGGGCGGGCCAGCTAAATACTGACGACTTTGTAAACATACTCCCTGGAGAGCACGTGCCCCAGAAATTCACTATTCAGTCAATTCCCTCAGGATGCTGGATAATTGAGCAACAGTATTGTTACAGTGGATAATTACATTCGAAATGCTTGATTTCTAGATGCCGGTACATGTGGTAAAATAATTTTGGTGGATGACATGTGCTCGAGCGTAAGAAATGTAAAGACATGGGAGATAGACTGATCGATACTTATATACATAACACATATGTCTATTATATATATATTCTATATAAAAGAAAGAAATGAGGAAAATTGTTCCCATTGACAAACAATTCACGAAAGAAGCAGATCCACCCCAAGAATCCTAACATCCTACTGGAGTTAAAAATGTAAGTAACTGGACTTTTTAAAGTACAATCTATAGGCAGTATCTCGAGGGCACAGATATTTCATCACGTGAGGCACACGTGGAACATAATTCATTTAGTTCCATTTGAATGTCAGTTGGTAATGCCCACAGATCTTCCAACACAAATTCTGAAATACCCACGTGGAGCTAGCTGTAAATGGCTTGAAAGCATCTCCACAAAGAATGTGCCCACGGGTAGATTATCTCAAGGATATGAACTTATTTCTTAATTCATTCGATGATTTAACACCTTAACAATTAAGCACT
>NW_011893245.1:9309-11733 GCF_000151845.1 Pteropus vampyrus
CCAGTTAAATCGACCCAAGCCATCAATGGGGTATTTCTCAGGCGGGCTGATCTCTGCTGGTATGCATTTCAGTAACTCCGCCCCCCACCCCACCATACCCCAGCCTGCTGAAGCTGTTGTTTGCTGAAAATGTTTGCTTTATCATTTTGTAGACTTTCTCAGTCCTTCAAAAGTAATGTATCCCAAAGATTTTGGAGAGAAAACACAGCCATTGTTTGCTAAGATTCAGCCTTGCCATAGAAAGATTCACACATGTCCTACGACGCTGTCACAAAATGGGTGTTCAGCCTCTACTCTGCTCCTAATACTATATGGTGCTGCAAGGCTGTGGAAAATGACTTCTCTCTCTCTCACACACACACACACACGTTGTTGAGCAAGATGTTTATCATATTATTTACTATAGTTATAAAATTTTAAAAAAGAATGTTCTTGAATGTCCAAGTGCCGGGGAATGGTGAAATTATTTATGGTACATGTATATATATACTCAATGGAATGTCTTGCAGCCATTATAAATTAGTTTTCTAAAAACTTATAATGACTTGGAGGGATATTTATTATATAATGTTTAGGGACAAAAATAGGGTAAATTATACAATATATAACCCCGACTATGTACAAATGAAAACACAAAAAAATGGAAGTAACTATATCAAGATGTTAACAGTGGGTATATTAGGGAGATGGGTTATAGATGAATTTTATTTTGTTCCTTTTAATGAGGTGATTTTCCAAATTTGATGTAATAAGCATTTCCTAATTCCAGATTCAACAAAGGCTTTGTTTAAAAAAATATATGGCCGATCATAATAATAATAAATTTTAGTCGTTTAGCTATGTTTTGGAAGGCTTGCATCATCTTTTCAGATAATTGACTGCAGCAGCGAACTATTCCCCATTTATGAAATGTAGCTGTGTCTCAAGCCCTCTTTCCACCCTGTCCGCTAGGAAAGGCATTCCACAGATTGCAAGGGCGTAGAGCGTGTGTCCCAAACACGGCGGTTATTTGTCCTTTAAGAAAAGAAAAACAAGACCATCACTAGAAGAGGCCATAGGCTCTAGATCTGTTCGTCGTATCTCCTCAGAGTATTTGACCTGCTTGTTTACTGGAGCTTCTCTACATATATGTCTACATGTAACATATATGTAGACATACATGTTTGTTTCTTTCTTCCCCTCACTTTCCCCAAGCCTCTGCATTGACCCGATCACCCTACACCTGCTCTGTCGACCCCTCTCTCCTCGATTCACAAGGAAGGGGAAAGAACCGACATTTACTGAGTTTTGGGTGTTAGGCCTGGGGGTTTTCGATTTTGTAAAATCTTTTCGTCATCTTCACACCATCCAAGAAAAGTGATCACTTTGACTTCACTTTACAGGTGAGCAAATAATGGCCCTTGTTGCGCAGGTACAAAAGCTTGTCTTGAGTACCAATGGCACCGCGGAATCACTAGATCAACGGGGTAGATGAACGGCTGGAAAAAAGTGCAAATCTGGCCTCCGCGGCGGCTGCGACAGTGGACCCTCCTAGCAGCAGAGAGCAGGAGGACACTTCCGCGACACGCGTCCCCCAGCATTTGGTGTTGTCAGCTGACAACTGAATGGTGAGAAGTGCTCTCTCAGCGTGGTATTGATTTGCACGATCATGATCACACAATCATCAAGTAGGTATTGGCTAGGAATCTTTTGACCGTTTCCTGCTGGGCTAGGCCCCTAACGAGTTTAAAGAGTTTGTTACGCATTCTTGACAAGAGTCTACATATCTTAAACATCATTAATTTCACCGATGAAAAGATCACCCACTTTTTAATAATGCTCATCATGTTATTTAATTAGCCGTCAGATTATAATGGGAGTTAACTATAGCAGAAGGGCATATAGTAGCCTCCTGGCAACGCGGGCCTCTGCTTGGCACAGGTCCTCAGTTAGCGCATGTTAAATGTTATCTAAGTGGCCCTCGGGGTGTCGTTTAAAATTCACATAATTGCGTGTGCTCGCCCGCATGCACATGCGCACAAGCACGTGCACACACAGAAAGAGGAAGTGTCCGTTTCTCTTCATGCAGCCGGCACGCTGACCCCAAACTCCTCTCCCAAAACACCAAGTTTGCGAACTCTCAAAACTCAGAGCAACGCTTCAAGCTCTCCATAGCCTGCCAGGTAAAGTTACGCTAACCCAGAGCCCCAGTCCACGTGTCCCCGACCCACCTTCCCAGGCGAGCCCGAGCTCAGGAATCGGTGCTTCCATCCCCACGCACATGTGAGCCACATGACCCGAGTACCGTCAGGGTCTCCTCCCATAAAATAAAGATCATCAAAGTACCTAACTCATAGGTTCACAGGGTCAGCAGCAAGAGAGAGAGTGGTAATGCTTTGTCAATACTTCGTGCAGTGTCTATGTGGCGGGCAATCAATAGATGTC
>NW_011893246.1:0-326 GCF_000151845.1 Pteropus vampyrus
GGACCCTCCGCGCGGAGGCATCCCCTCGTTAAGCTTTTGAACTTCACCCACCAGGCAGACAAAACAAGACACTTACGAGGAGAAAAAAAAAAAAATCAGACTGGCTTGCGGCTTCTCTACAGCGACACGCAAGGCCACGGGCAGTGGAGCAGGGTCCCGGGGGAGAGACGCGGAGGGGCCGGCCCTGCAAGTCAGCTGCGGACACTTTCATGAGAGCAAACAGCACGCGGGACCCAGGAAAGCCTACGTCCTGACGAGATCCCGCTCAACAGGGACGGATTTGCAACACAGAGTCCGGGAATGAAGATGCCGTGGAGGAGCGACAG
>NW_011893246.1:4681-7037 GCF_000151845.1 Pteropus vampyrus
ATGCAATTACAAGACGGTTGAGAAATGTCTTGATAATATCAGGTCGTATGAAAATGTACTGAGGCTCTTGGTTGATCTCAAGTTCAAAATGAGCCAAGAGGCTGTCCAATCGATGTGGCAGACAGAACTGAGATGTAAAATCCTCCGTCTCCCTCTAAATACACAGAAATGCTGGATGAAGTCCCAGGTGCCGCGAAATGAAGAAAGAACAGAAAGCCAGAGCAGGGTGACTGGCAGATGAGGCCTCAGCCAGCGCCCGTCAGAGAGCATCCCGCAGAATGCTGGGACCGCGAAGAGCCGTCTCAGTCCGTGAATCAGGCTCGTGGAGAAAACTGTTTGCCGGCCCGGGGATATGGCTAGAAAGCTGCCCTTCCGCTCAGCACTGAGAGTCACCACGAGAACCCGGAGCACCGAGCCCGCACCACACACAGCTGTGGGGTCCACATTCACGTGACCCATGCAGTCTGGGAGGGCCAGGCTGGGGAGTTCACAGAACACTTTGCTCAGAGCCATGGAGCCCGTGGGCCTGGGGCAGAGGTGGGTGGGGGTGGGGGGGGGACACGCAGTCTGCACTGCTGCAGGCTCTGTGGGGTCTGAGGTCACACGACAGGCTCGTGCCTCTGTGGGCTGGGGTGCGGGTGCTGCTGCGGTGGCCCTCTGTCAGCCCTGTGGATAGCGACTCACTGGTCCCCACGAGGGCCAGGAGACGGTGGGCACTCACTTGTAGTTGTCGTCTTCCACAAACTTCTGGAGCTCCTCGATGTAGCGCACAGACTTCAGGTACTTCTGCACGTGGGGCAGGGTCGTGAGGTGATCTGTAAAAGGCAGACAAACCCAGAGGCTTCAGTCCCTCTGCATCTCTGGGCCCGGAATGAGAAGTGTAGGAATCACCGATTTTGGCGCTAGATGCTGCCTGGGTATTGGGACATATATTCAGGATTTCAACAGTTGCTAACAGTCCCTTGGGCCAGGCCCTGTGCTGGGCACTGGACGCAGAGGGGTCATCAGGCCTGAGTTCTGCCCTTGAGGAGTGCTCCCCGAGAGGGCCGGGCCACAGACACGACACCCTGAGGCCACCATAGTTCTTTGGCCGGGGAAAGATGGATCTTTGGGGGAAAGTTGGTCTCCAGAACAGACCAGAGCCAGGTGTCTGCTCCCTAAAACAGGTTTCCCCTGGGGTAACTGGGTAAGCACCCCCACACCTGCCTACTGAGGACAAGAATGCAAGAAGGGATGAGCAGCTCCCACCCAGCCTGGCACGGGGGCCCAGCCAGACCCCGGCACAGCCGGGCAGTCCGGCCCATGGGCTGGAGCTGCTGTGTCCTGGGAGGGCAGGGAAGCGCCCAGGGGCTGGAGCATCTTCTGTGCCGGGCTCTATGCCCAGGCATCTCTGGGAGCCGTCCGCTTTGACCTTCATACCTGTCCCCTTTGGGGGGCATAACACGCCCATGTCACAGAGGAAGAAGCCATGGCAACTTGTGAAGCCCACGTCCCGGAGGAGTGACAGAGTCGGGTTTGGACTCCAGGTCACCCGCGGCCTCTGCCACCCTGTACTCTCTCTCTTTCCTGGAGTGACTGACGTCAGCTGCAATCCGCAGACCTGCGTGGTCACTGCACTCCTGAGGGTGCCAGGGACTCTGCCTTTCCCCACGGGTGCGACAGACCAAGCTAAGGGGAGAGGCGCAGGCAGTGGAGGCGGCTGTGAAGAGCGGGGAAAGGCTCTCGGGCGCCGGGGAGGGGCGTCCAGGGGCCCTGAGGGCACCGGCTCCACCCCTTAGCCGCGAGATTCGAGGTTCGAGGTTCGAGGTTCGGAACAGGTTGCTCCGCTTCTCTAGAGCCTTCGTGTTCTCGTCTCTGAAATGGGGGAAATGACACCTGCTTCCCGAAGCTGAGGACGGGGAAGATGCAGGCGAAGGTGACGGCAGCGAGAGCACTTCCTGAGCTCTAAGGAGATGTCGGGGCGTGGGAAGGGCTCCGCACGCATCACGTTCACTGACCAGAAAACCTCAGGCTTAGAGGAGACAGTGACTGTGCAAGAGGCAAAGACGAGATTTGAACCTGAGTCTGTCTGGCCCCGAAGCTGTGTCTGTAATCACTCTGCTGGCCAGCGGGATGACAGGTGTCGATGTACTTGTCAGAGGAAAGGGCCCCGGCAGGCGAGGACGGCACTGGGAACACAGTCCCCTCCCTCCTCCTCTGGCCGGGAGGAGAGCTGACCTGGAAGTTCTGACCTCACCCCACCTGGATGCTGGTGGGGTGGCTTGTGAGCAGGCCTTTTGCTTCAGTGAAGCCACCTTGCAGGAAGCCCACTTTGGCTTCCCAAGTGGAGGCTGCTGCTGCTGCTTTGCTCACACCC
>NW_011893246.1:9907-11027 GCF_000151845.1 Pteropus vampyrus
GCTGGCAAAGGATGGCGACGGGGGTCGAACTCAAGCCTGCCTCTCCAGAGAACTCGCTGCCGCCATCACAATAGACTGCGGCCGCTGCTGGATACCATGAGTCACTCATCTGCTTTTAAAATAGCTACGCATTGTTACAGGAAGCCATTAAATCACAGAAACATATGCTAGCACTTCTCAAAGGAGCCGCTTCCACTTCCGTTCTTTCTAGTGGCCTTGTGTTTCCAAAATTTCAATAATTAGAAATAATTTCCTCTGTATAAGAAGCTCCAAGCTTGGTAGGTTGAAACCCACGGATTTATTCTTTCCCCAGAGTTTGTTTTCCCTCTCCCCTCTTAAAAATGCAACGCGGTCACCTCCCCAAGGTGCCGGCAGTGGCGATCCCGAACATCCCATTACGGCTTCCACCGCAACGGAAAGGACCCGCGAGCGCTGGGCGTGAGGCGACGGGACAAGGGGCGAGAGGCAGCTTTGTCTCAGATGCGAACCTGGTGCAGATTTGAACCCAGCTGCCTCCGAGGGGCAGGCTGAATGCACGGCCCGGGAGCAGGATGAGGGAAAAGGACGAGGCGGCAACTTAGCCTCCTTAGCGCCTGTGATCCTCCCACCGACCCCACAAGGGTTAGAGAGAAAACCGAAGCTTGGAGTGATTGAGAAACCCGCCCGAGGCCTCGCAGCGAGTGCGCAGGATGTGAACCCAGGGCTGCCTGGCTCCCGCGCCCATGTTCCCACCCACTCACTGGCCATCGGAAACACTCAGGGAACAGCCGTTTCTCAGCATGGACGCCTCGCCCCACTCCGCCCTGCGAGGGCCGGTGCTGGCCCGTCTGCTCCTCGCAGGTCCTTGGTTCCGCCCACAAAGGGGCTGGCGCACCATTTCCTCCGCCCCGCTCCCCGTCCCGCCCCCGCTTACACCCTGGGGGCACGGGGAGCTCACTACTCCCTAAGAGCAGATTCCAGTCTTAGTGTGTTCATCATCTACCTCCACAAAATATGCAGACTCCGACACCTGTCTGCTTGCTAGCACCAGAGGGGACGTCCCAGGGACCCGGGGAGACCTTGACCCTCAGCGGCTCCTGTTTATAGGGCAGAACTGCCATATAAACAGCCCTTCACTCCC
>NW_011893247.1:0-1957 GCF_000151845.1 Pteropus vampyrus
AAAAAAAAAATTAGGACTACAAATATTTCCCTAGGCAGTTATGTTTATAATCCATAAATTTTGATGTGCAATATTCTCATTGTTATCAATTTCAAGTAATCTTTCATTTCTTTTTGACCCATGTATTATGTATTGGTGCATAACAAACCATCCCAAAAGTAGTGGCTTAAAACACCAATATTTTTATCTCACAGTTTGTGTGCACTCGGGTGTGACTTAGTCTTCAGGCTCTGGGTCTTTCCCAAGGCTGCAGTTATTTTAAGGACTGGGGAGGATCTGTATCCTAGCTTATTCATGGATTTTTGGACAGGATTCAGTTCCTTGCAGGCTATTGGCCAGAGGCTTTCCTCAGTTTCTTGCAATCTGGGCCTCTCTATAGAGCATTTTGCAACGTGGCAGCTTGTTCCATCAGAGAACATGTGAGGGAGATAGACATGGGGAGAGGGAGTGCGGGAGAAGGGAAGAGAGAAAGAGGGAGGGTGGGAGCGGGGAGAGAAGAATAGGGAGGGAGAGAAAGAGGCAGCAAGATGGAAGTCATCATCTTTGGTAACCTAATCACAGAACTGAGCTATCATTTATCATTTATGATCATAAGGGAACTTTCTTTGCCTTATTTCATGCATTTATTTTAGTTTTTTTTTTTTCTGATATTGATATTATAGTTAGCTTTTTAAATTTTTATTTTTTATTATATCTGACTGATAAGCTATGAAAATAGGGTGGACAAAGGCCTAACTTTATGCGTATATTCTTTAAATAACAATCATGAGATTTGGTTATTTACTTGATCAGAGATTTTCTTTTTGTTTTAATAGAAGGATTTATCCCATTAAAATTGTTTTGATGTATGATCCCTTTCTTTTGCTTTCATTTTTCAGTGGAAAATATTCTATTTTAGATTCTACTAGAAGTTACTATTAATATTTTAAAATGCAATTTAAAATATTATGTCTCTACTTGCAAAAATCAAGTATAAAGTGACATCAGCGTGAAAGTCAATAAAAAGTTCAGCTTACTGCTTCGCCTCCCCATACGATCTCTTATTCCACCATATCTCAGCCTGGCTTCCTTCCCTTCCCTGCCCTTCCATTCTCTTTCCTTCCCTTCCCTCTTAATTGCTTCTCTTCCTTCATCCATTCAAAACATGTATTGATCACCAATAAGTGCCAGGAAATAGAGAACATGAAAAACAATTTACTGCCCTCATAAATCTCTCTTTCTCTCTCTCCCTCTCTCCTTCTCCCTTCCCCCTCCCTCCCTCTGTCTCATTTATATAGAAATACATAATATCTAGATACAGAGTTAACTCAGGTGGTGATATGTGTTATGGAGGAAGATAAAGCAGGGTAAAAGAATGTGGACTGCCAGGGGCTTGAGAGTTGCTAAAATTATACACAAGGAGGTCAGGGAAGGCTCTATGAAAAAGCAACATTTAAGCAGGGACCAGAAGGAAGAAAGGTAGCAGATGATGTGCGTATCTTGGAGAAGAGCATTCTAGGCTGCGTGAACATTATAAGGTTAGGGCTTTTTGCTGAAGAATAGCTAGGAGGCAAGGTAGCTGAAGATGATTAAGCTAGGGGAATACTAGGTAGGATATAAGGTCACAGAGTTGATGACAAGATTATGTAAGGCCCTCTAGGCCATTTTAAAGACCTTTACTCTAAGTAAGATGGGAGCCATTGCAGAGTTTGAGGTGAGTAGTGACTGGATGTGACTTTTGTTTAAAAGTGTAATTATGTCGACTAGTGGACTTCAGAAGGCAAGAGTGATAGCAAGTCATTGTTGGAGTAATCTAGATAAAGGATGATAGTGGTAAAAACGGTAAAAAGTGTTGGATTCAAATTAAACATAAAGAAAAACAGCAAAGAGAGTTTGTTGATGGTTTGGATATAGTCTGTCTGTCTGTCTTGGGTGGGGGGTGAGAGGGGGTGAGAGGGGGTGAGAGAGGGTGAGAGAG
>NW_011893247.1:5196-5612 GCF_000151845.1 Pteropus vampyrus
TTTTTTTTAACTTAATTTTTAATTTTAGAATGGTTTCTTACTTACAGAAAAATTATGAAAGTAGTACAGAGAGTTCCCACACAGGCCCTTACTGTTTGTCTTAACATGCAGCAATTTGGATCATCTTGCAACTCATTTTTACCTAGTCTTGTTTTAGTTTGTTTATTGTTTGTTGCTTTTAATAGAGTCCACTTCTTCTTACATTTTGCAGAGGATGCTAGACAGTTTACCTAAATTTTCATCTGTGTCCTTCAGCAAATTATTTTTAAAGTATCTTTTTCTTCTGAGCCCACTGTGTGGTGATTTTTTTAAAACATGGTAATGGTGATGATATCCTACTTTCTTTTAAACCTTGCTCTTTAAAGCTTATACTTTCATTTTAATATTGTTTGTAATTAGAGAACTAAGATTTTTTT
>NW_011893247.1:5662-6236 GCF_000151845.1 Pteropus vampyrus
ATGGTGATGATATCCTACTTTCTTTTAAACCTTGCTCTTTAAAGCTTATACTTTCATTTTAATATTGTTTGTAATTAGAGAACTAAGATTTTTTTCCTTTTAAACAAATAATTGTCAATTGGGAAAACTACTTAGCCCTATTAGTGTTCTGTAACAAATTATTTCAAACTCGGTAATTTAAAACATCAGACATAAATTATCTCACAGTTCTGAAGACCTTCAGTGTTAAATTAGTACCACGGGGCTGAAATCAAGGTGTTGGCAGAGCTGTGCTCCCTCAGGAGCCTCTGGAAGAGAATCAGTTCCTTGCCTCTTCCACTCTCTGCCTTGTGGCTGCACACCAATCTCTGCTTCTGTCTTTATATCACCTTCTCTGTGCGTATGAAGTATCCTTCTTCCTCTCTCTTATGAGGATATGTGTGATTGTACTTAGGACCTACAGGATAATCTCTTCATCTGAAGATCATTAACTTAATCATAAAATTTATAGGTTCCAGGGAATAGGACCTAATATCTTTGGAGGAGGGGTTATTTTACCTATCACAGGTGCCATCTACTATGACCCAGCAATTCT
>NW_011893248.1:0-1414 GCF_000151845.1 Pteropus vampyrus
GGGCCCAGGGAAGGGCGGGCACCAACCTGCCACTGAAACTCGCTGCTGGGGTGTGTGCGTGCGTGTACACATGTGCGTGCGTGTGCGTGCGTGCACGTGTGCATGCATGCACACATGTGCGTGTGCGCGCGTATGTGTGCGTGCACAGTGCACATGTGTGTGCATGTGTGTATATGCGTGTGCATGTGTGTATATGTGTGTGCATGTGTGTATATGTGTGTGCATGTGCGTGTGTGTGCGTGTGCACACACCAGCCAGGGACGGGTGGGTCGCCGGCTGCGGGTGGGGTGGCGGGGAGGGCGTGAAGCCCCCTGGCGGCCGCGGGACCGGCCCTCAGCGCCCGGCTACTCACGGGCCTCCTCCGTCCTGCGCTTCTCCGACGGCCGGCTGGGCTCCCCGACCCCGATGGCGTTGGCCGCGACCGAGCGGAACTCGTACTCCACCCAGGGGTTCAGGCCCACCACGGTGGCGGTGAACGTCCTCCCGTCGACGAGCTCGGGAACTGAAAGACAGCAGAAGGGCTTCCTGTGGGGGAGACGGGGACTTGCGTCCGCCCGTCCCCATCACCAGGGCACTGCGGGAGACCCGAGAGTGGACAGCCGTCACAGGCGGGCGGGTCATCCCAGAACTCTGCCCCACTGGCGGCTCAGACACCCGCGGGTGACGTCACCAAGGACACGTCCTCGAGGCCCAGAGCTACTTGGCCGTGATCGCTGCGACCGTGCACCCCGTCTCCAGCGCTGGCCGCAGAGCGAGGGGCACACTGATGAATCCTCACGACCAGCCTATGATCATGGCTCAAGGACCATCTTCGTTGCTCTGGGGAGGGGACGCGCCCCACAATGGCCGAGGGGCTTCCCGAGGCCGCGTGGCTTTGCACCTTTGTCTGCCCGAGGGCTTGGTTCAAGCGCTATGACTTACTGTCACAGCGGGGTCAGGACTTGTGTGCCCACGGTCCTCCTGTTGGGACTTGGGGAGCACACCCTAAGAGAGTCGGATGGAAGCACAAACGGGATGCCTGGAGTGGGGGGGCACACACAGTGGGGTCAGGGGGACAGAACTGGCCGGGCCCACCCAGGAGCGCTTGGGGACGGGCTGCTCCATGACAGGGCATGGCCCTGACGTCACAGCTGTGAAGCTCTGATGCTGCGCCCGTGCTCGATGCACAGCCTTTTGAGTTTTAAACTGACGACCATAACGTTTTGCCATTGGACCCAGAATATGTGAAGGGAGGTCTCCTAGGACAAAGCCGAGGCCACCATACTGGGGACCGGGCTTCAGTGACACACACAGTTCTACCTCTCAAAGGGGACATGGGGGCTTTGAAGTCAGACCCCCGGGATCCTAACCCGGAGTCTGCACTTGGCAGCCAAATGACCTTGGGCGGGTCGCCTAACCTTTCCGCCCGTGCCCC
>NW_011893248.1:2641-3008 GCF_000151845.1 Pteropus vampyrus
TTTTCATAACTAATGTACTTTGTAATGTGCATTAAGAGAAAATATAACCAAGACAACAGACCTATCATTTCACAAACACTATTGCTCAGGATAAGTTAAAAAACAAATACACATGAGCTGATACGAAGCAAAATATTTTCAAAACCAACAGTCCCGTTGTCTGAGTTCCAGGCAACACCGCAATCATGTGTCACCTGGAGCTGTGCCTGACCGGGAACCCAGATGCCCTCGGCGTCTGCCGCGGGCCTTTGTCCACGATGCTGGGTCAGGAGGCCCATGAGATGCCGGGCCGAGCATCAGGACGGTACCTGTACTGACTGCTTGCCAGCCCACGGAGAACGGAGTTCTGGCTTGAATGACGTACATG
>NW_011893248.1:3568-4082 GCF_000151845.1 Pteropus vampyrus
TTTTCATAACTAATGTACTTTGTAATGTGCATTAAGAGAAAATATAACCAAGACAACAGACCTATCATTTCACAAACACTATTGCTCAGGATAAGGTAAAAAACAAATACACATGAGCTGATACGAAGCAAAATATTTTCAAAAACCAACAGTCCCGTTGTCTGAGTTCCAGGCAACACCGCAATCATGTGTCACCTGGAGCTGTGCCTGACCGGGAACCCAGATGCCCTTTGGCGTCTGCCGCGGGCCTTTGTCCACGATGCTGGGTCAGGAGGCCCATGAGATGCCGGCCGAGCATCAGGACGGTACCTGTACTGACTGCTTGCCAGCCCACGGAGAACGGAGTTCTGGCTTGAATGACGTACATGGTGATGGGGCTGTGGTTGTCGGGCCCGGGTCTCCAGGAGAGCTGAGCGGTGGTGTCTGTGATTTCATCTATGGTCACAGCCTCCGGGGGGCCTGGAGGACCTGCAAGACAGCGAGACCCTCAGAACTGGAGCTGTGTGTTGCGTTC
>NW_011893249.1:0-552 GCF_000151845.1 Pteropus vampyrus
CTCCAGTATAATATAGCTGTTCTGGGACCTAATTGCACCTTAGATGACATGAAGACAAGTACAACATCTAGAAAGACAAAACTGTCTACAGCCATGCCACCCTGAATGCACCCGATCTCCTCTGATCTCGGAAGCTAAGTAGTGTCGGGCCTGGTTAGTACTTGGATGGGAGACCACCTAGGAATACCAGGTGGTGTAGGTGTTAAAAAAAAAAAAGATATTGGTTTAAAAAGTTCAAGTTGAGGTAGAAATGCCACTTGCCGATACATTATTTATGTATTATATAGAAAGATAAAACTGTTGGTCTCACTCTGCTCTGTGCTATTGAACCAGTTCTGGGACCTAGTGTGAGGACGGTTAACATTGCATGCAGAGGCGCGTGGTAGGATGTGGAAAACTTTACATGTGTGACACATGACATGGTTTAATAAACCAGCACTGCTAAGCCAAGAGAGGACCAACTGGGAAAATGGTCATTCAAGGGTGGTCCCAAGGAAAAGGCTTGTTTCCTGTGGCTCCAAAAGAAGAAATGAGGGCCACTTACAGAATCCA
>NW_011893249.1:2144-3339 GCF_000151845.1 Pteropus vampyrus
AAGTTTTATGGCAGAAAATTGGATTTGAAATCAAACCAGGCCCCCGGGGAAAAGGCTGGTCAGGGACTGCAGCCGTCAGGATGGGCAGAGGGAAGACAGGCCAGCCGGGAACCAAGGCGAGCGGCCAGCGCCTTCTTGCCCCGGCCTGTGGAGTCAGGCCACTGTCTCACTGCTGGGGGAAGGGTCAAGACCCCAGGACGAGACAGGCAGCAAGGGCTAACATAGAAGGTCCTGCACATGTGAGTGTGAGCGTGTGAGGATGAGAGAGGAACGTGCAGGGAGGGAAGGAGGAGGGAGGCAGGGTCGGCGGCGGTTCTGGGGGGCCGGGGGAGTTGCCGGGGAAAAACCAAAGCCTCACAAAAGTGGGTTGGGGGAAGAGGAAGGATGAGTCTTTGTCTAATGGATGGATGAATAAATGAATGATGCCTGTATCCTGGGACATGTCTAGCGTCACCATACTCAGATCACAGATGGAGACTCTGAGACCCAAATGGCCCACAGGCTGTGTTTGGACGGGGCTGGAACCTGGATCTGAGCTCTCCCCCCACCCCAAGAATTCCCAGCTCATGTCCCTGTGGGCACCCAGCCCACCCGCTGCCTCTTCACCAAGGTCACCTGCCCTGACCCTGCTGGAAGTCTGGCCCGGTGTGGGGGACGTTAACACAGCCAAACAATTAACTGAAATTGCACGAAGGGGAGGGGAGTGCGGGGCAGGGGGGTGGGGAGGCTCTTGGCGACACCACGTTGACGTAGGGAGAGATGGATGAACTTTCCCACTTCACCGGCGCCTCGAAGCTGACAGTAAATATCAGAGGTAATGATATTGACTTTAAGGTATTATGGCTCCAAATGTCACTTGCGCTCTCCTTCTCTTTCTGTCTCTTAAGGGAAAAAAAAAAAAAAACAGTCTCCCCAATTTGATTTACATTTTTCCTTCCTCCGCTTTCATGTTCTTAGAGCAGGTAAGAGGAAAACAGTCCTGCACCTTGCACCTGGTGGGCACCTAACATCAGAGCTCCTCGTGAAAAAGTCCAAGTCAGATGTGCCTCCCCTGTCCCTTTTGTCCCAAGTGTGTCATGCAAGACAAGGAAGACATCCCCAGAGCATCCTCTCCCTCCCTCCACCCCCACTGGAGCTCAAGAACCCTCTGCAGTTCCCCAAGTTTGGGAAAATTAAGCCCTAAAGGCCAGCGTGC
>NW_011893249.1:6204-8352 GCF_000151845.1 Pteropus vampyrus
CTAAGGAGGACTCCTGCCCGTTGGCGAGTGTGGGAAGGAGTGGTCAGGAAGGGGTCAACCACCCTTCATATCCCAACTTAGGTGTGCCCAAGACACCTAAGCCTTAGGGCTTAAAACCCAGTTACCTAGAAGCCTTGGTAAAGAACTCGGTTTCAATACTGCAGATAACCCTGATCGCTGGTAACCTGCGCTTCTTTAATGCCAAAATCTCACTGATCTTTCTACGATCCTCCCTGTAAGGTGTCTGGCAGCTGACAGTTTCCACTTCTACTCGAGCAACTCTCTAGTAACACCTCCTACCCCTCATAACGTCCTAATTCCAAGTTCTTCTGTGCTTACAACCCAGTTATGATTCTCCCTAAAGTAAGAATTATAAGGCTGTAAGAGAAAGCCTGAGAAGATCTGATATGAAAAATGTTTGTACTTATTTTCTTTATGTTGATTTTGGATACCTGAAAAAAATGTTTCCTCCCTTCCTATTTCTTGTCTATATCCTTGTAAGTGATAAATTTCTGTACATGAAAATATTGCCTAGGTGGGAAGTTCCCTTCCTTTCGTGAGGCTACTAATGGTTTTTTGAACCACGAAAGCATGCTCAGCATCCTCTAACCTCACCCATCTCTCCATCCCCTTCCTCCCCACACACACCCAAGCCCACGTCCAGGACCCTCCACAAAGGCCTAGGCGCACCTGTGCACCTCTGCCAGAGTAGCCCTCCAGGCAGCCACCGGAGAAATGGGATTCCACTCTGTGCAGACATGGCGAGGAATGAGAGTTCCAGAGGGAATCGGAGGGCACGGAGGATTTAGAGAGGGGCTGCTGAGTGCCAGGCTGTCTCCTGGCCATCTTCTCCTGTAATCTCCCAAGGGGCCCATGTGCGAATATCACCTTCATCATCCAGACAGGGAAGCTGCCCAAACCATGCCTGAGCCCTGAGCCACAGTGTACAAATGCACAGAGAGTCGTCAGAATGGGACAGGAGGAAGGCCCGGGAGGCAGGGAAATGGAGAGCAAGCAGGCGATGGGTAGGAGGAGATGGAAGGAAAGGCTGCAGAGACACAGGACGAGGAGGGAGCTTCGAAGAGCTCAGGGAGGGCCGCGAGGAGAAAAGGGGTCCAAAGGGCTAACTCTGACCTACGGGACCCTCAGATAAATCCAGGGTAAACCCACCGGGCTGCAGCAGCCCTGTGGTGCTCCCTGTGTCCTGGCAGACGAAAGCCCAGCAAGGCAGCCTGCACTGTGCTTTTCGCTCACATCCCAGCCCTGAGTCCCGGACCCCTACCCATCCGTGGGCCATGCCCCTTCCTGGGAGCCCTGAGTCTGGCTGCTCTCAGGCCCTGAGTAAACAAGACCTGCAGAATCAACAATCCCAGATCAGGTGAGGGCTGCCTCTCAGGCTTGGCCTTGACCTTAGTAGCCGCTGGGGAGCAGGGAGCAGAGCGATGGCAACCCTGACTTGATTAACATTTAAATGCCATTTGGTGTGCTGAGGAGGAGGAAGAGGACTAGCAGCAGCAGGGCTGCAACAAACAAACCTCGGAGCTGGCGCTAGAGCTGGGCAGGGCGTCTGGCTGGAGGAGCCTGCTCAGCAGACACCCAATTAAAGATCTTCCTCGGACCCGGGGGTCAAGGTGGTGATGAGGGCCGAAGTGAGTATGGCCAGACCTTCTTCCCTACTCAGAGGTCTCCGGGCCCAGCCCTGCCTTGAGCTCCTAGATCATTTCACCAAGACTGAGGGACGGTGCCATGAGGTACACACACACAGGACACATACAGGGGTCTTTGCAGTCCTTTGTCAGACCACAAGTCCAGGTGGGAGTCTGACCACAGGGTTTCTTTGATTCTC
Organism: Pteropus vampyrus; assembly: GCF_000151845.1. Lineage (NCBI taxonomy): Eukaryota > Metazoa > Chordata > Mammalia > Chiroptera > Pteropodidae > Pteropus > Pteropus vampyrus. Next base: position 8,051 of record NW_011893249.1, read on the forward strand.
TGGCTTCCTGCTCCTCAAGCATCATGGCCTTTGTGCCCCTGGACATCAGGGGTCACGCAGACCCCCCTCTGAAGCTCCCCTTGGCCCCCTCCACCTCTCCCTCTCCAGGTCCCTCTCCCACTCTCCCCCACCTTCCCTGGCTGAGCTGCCACAGGAACAGCTCTAATGGGCCAGGTAGCTCCCAGCTGGGCATCTCTGAGGGGAGTCTTTGCATTGAGCCTGAGCAAAGGCTTTAAAAGCCACTTAAAATGTCCTTGATGAGAGGGAGCGACCCCTCAGGAGGAAAAAAGCTGGAAGTGAGC
>NW_011893250.1:0-2770 GCF_000151845.1 Pteropus vampyrus
CCACCAGCTCTAGGTTTCTCTGGTTATAGAAACTTTGTTAACTGTCTCCTGGCCCAGATCCATTCCCCCCAATTATTAAAGGAAAGTGGGACCTCCTTTTGCTCTGAGTGCAGAGGTGGCTCCCGTGCAGCATAAGCCCTGGCCGCCCCCTGTGGCGTTGCAGGCTGAGACGTCCCTGTCCCACTCAAGCCTGTATGTAGCCGCCGCTGGGCTGAGTAAAGTGATCTTCTTGCGTTTTTAAATAAAGCATGGCGCGTCCTGAGGCTTACTTTTCGTCTGAGCTGCAGCTAGAAACGCGCGTTAAAATGGACATCAGCCCTGGGGTAGAGGGCACCCTAGCAAAATCTCCCCTTAAAATGGACATCAGCCCCGGGGTAGAGGGCACCCTAGCAAAATCTCTCTTCATTTTAGAGTCTCTATCGTACTTTCCCGATCACTAAGGCATATTTCTATTTTAGGTTTGCACAGCAGTACAACATCGATAAAGATACCACAGTGGATTATATCGTCTTTTTGAAGAACCTCAGTATAAACAACAACTTGAACCTTAGGTATTCTGTGGGAAACCAAGGTACGCATTTTTAAAGTACATAGCTAAAGGTTTCGACATCCTTTGCCGTGGCGGTCCCTCTCCTGTGAACCTGTCCTGCAAGAATACTGCCAAACGTGGAAAAAGCATTGTCCCCAAAGGTAGTCACGGCATCGTGATTTACGACAATAACACACGTGCCTAATAGAAGGAAGAGGGTGAGTCCAGCACACCCGCACGGCACAGCGGGCCCCACGAGCCGTGAGGTTCCCAGTGCCATGGAAACGTGTGCGGAGCACCAGCGAATGATTGCAGGGACGTGCCAACCTCCAGATCATCTTTAAGTAACGTGTCTTGGGTGTCGTGTGGCCCTTTCTGCTGCTTCTGTATTTTCAAAATCTTTTGATAGTGAACACGCTATTCCTTTAACGATGGGGGAAAATCTTATCATAAAAGGGCAGATAGCATCAAGCCGTTCCTACAGCCGGACCGGCCACACACAGCCAGGCTGTGGTTGGGCCTGTAACCTCAGGAAGTGTCCTTTCTCCACGCTGGCTACATGGACACAGCGCCCAGAGCAGTCCCCCTGCTGGGGGGTCCTGGGGAGAGCAGTTCCCCAAGGATGCGTGTGTGAGAAACGCCACTGGAGAGTCTCCCTTTCAGCCCTTTGGTCATCAGAGGCAAGTGGTTTCTAGCCTCAGAGGTTACCACCTGTGACTGGCTCCTTCCAGAGGGGTCGTCACTGTGTGGTTTCAGCTTAATTCAGCACTACAGAAATTCACCGAGCACCTTCTCTGAGTCTCAGATCTGCTTCACTAGCAAGCTCAAACATGACACATTTTCAGATTTCATCTCGGTTTCACTCACCAAGACAGCTTATAGGAGACTCCAGGACTCTGCTCTTTAAAGCCTCCCAGGTTTGGGAAGTTACTAGACAAGTAATCTTTTAAGGACCCTTTTGTCCCTACGTTTTGTTAGTTCATGTGCGGGTCCTCTACTACTAGGCCCTTCATTGGTTACAAAACCAAGTAATCTATCTTTAAGAAGCGTGTGTGTGTGTGTGTGTGTGTGTGTGTGTGTGTGTATTACTATATAATATAGGGCAGATATGTTGTGAACATATTTAGTAACATACATATTAAATAGAGCAGGTAAGATAAAATAAGTCACATAAAAAAGAATAATAACAAGCATCTCTTTATTGCGCTATGTAGATACTTTATACACCTTGATTGTAATTTTGATTTCCTTCAGTAGCTGTGTGGGGCAGGTATTAGTATTCTCTTTTTCAGGTGAAAAAACTTGGACACGTGGGTTACAGATGAATTTCCCAACGTCACACAGCTAGTTTGTGATGGAGTTGGGATTTGAGCTGCTCAGCTCCCAAACGAGCTATTTAAATGCCTGTGAGAGAGAGCAGATGTCATGGGGTGTTCACAGGAGGAAGAGGGGTGGCCACTTAAGAGCTGGGAGGCACCTTGGCAGGACCAGGACTCACCGATATGTGTGACAGATACCGAGAGAGTGAGCCCTCGGGGGGGACATGTTTGTCTGAAGCATGGGCTGTGCAGTTAGCCCAAGTGAGATAGAAGGTGGCATCTAGCCTGATTGGGAAGGGCTCTCATCACAAAAAAGTTTATATGCCAATTCGATCGCCATACAGTTGGCCCCACCCAGTGCCGCGTGCCAGGCACCAGGCCAAGCATGTTTCTGTACCGTCTCTTTTCATTTCGCCGCAGCCACATGAGGTGGGCATGGAACCAGAGGGGTATAACAATGACGTCAGCGATCAAACCAGTCCTAAACACCCAGAAATAACCACTCAGCATTAATCCCGGCCCCTTTCCAGGCAGATCCGTGGAGAGGAGGGACAGATGGAAAGAGATACATTTGTAGAATGTTTCTCCTTGGTTACAGCTCATTGCCCAAAGAATTATTTATCCTTGAGTTTCAGTCGTATGGCTAAGATGAATCTTGGTGTTGAGCTTTCTGTATCAATTTTCCAAAACGCGATGTATTTTCAATCTGCAAATTCAATTATTTCTTTATGTCCGTTTTTTGATGCTATTATGTATCTTTGAATATCTTCTGTTCTATTTTTCAGATTTTTAACTTCAGTGGCACAAATTATTCTTCCGTTGGATTGTTTCTGTCTTCTATATCAATTACATTCTCTCAAAGCACTTTATCCTCTTCGTCTTTTTCCTCTGTATTCTCGATGATCACCTTAGGTCTTTTATC
>NW_011893250.1:3190-4793 GCF_000151845.1 Pteropus vampyrus
CCTTATTTTTTATTTTTTACGTCTATAGCACCTGGTCTTCCTAGATGGTCTCCCATCCAAGTACTAACCAGGCCCAACCCTGCTTAGCTTCCGAGATCAAATGGGATCGGGCGTGCTCAGGGTGGCGTGGCTGTAGACTCAAACACCATTTTTAAATTTAAAATTTTTAAATGCTTTAAAATTTTTTACCTTCTAATTCCAACATTTAGGTCATCTCAAAGTTTGGTCTTTATCAAATGCATTTTTTTTAAAATATGGATCACAGTTTCATGGGTTTTTTTTTTTTTTTTCCCTCCCTCTGTATCAGTTTTGGAACTTATCCTAGATACAGTAAATTTTGCATTGTAGAGACTCTGGATTCTGTTATGTTCCTCTGAAGAATTTAAGTTTTTGTTTTAGCAGAGAGTTTACTTGGCTGCACTTAAATTTTAATCTTTGTCTTCCTTGAGGGAGTTAACACCTGAAATCTCTGCTATTTTAGCCTCAGCTGGGTTTCTTGTTATCTGCTCTACACGTCTGTGGTTCAGGGGGTCAGCCAGAGATTTTGGCACAGTGCATTCGCAGGCCAGAGAGCTTCCTCTATGCCTTTCTCTTTGGGCTTTCCCCTGCTACTTTCCAAATGCTGTGGTATTCCTAAGCTCTGTTTTCTGATTCCTAAAACCAGTAAGACCCTGGGTTTATTTCCAAATTCTAGCCACTTAGCATGGTTCCCTCTGTGACTTGCCTTCAGGCAAAAGGCCACATAACAAGAAACTCAATGAGTGTTATTCTGTGCTTCCAAGTGTTAATTCCAGTTTATGTCAGTTGCTTTCCAGTGCCTTCAGATAGTCTTTCTGTTTGTTTGTTTCGGTTTTGGCCAGAGTGTATAATTGTTATCTGCTGGCGGATTGGTTCAATATGAGCCAGTCTAACACAATTGGAAGCAAAGCTTTCTGGCTGCCCATATTAAGTTTTTTTTGCTTCAGTTTATGCTGGTAATTTTTTTTTTTTTTTTGCCTATTTTTGCTATCTTTTTCTTTTGCATATGTTATTAAGTATTGTAAGAAGGCAAGTTCTGTAAGAGAATTTCAGTTCACCATGGATGTCTCATTTTTTTCATTTTATCATTAATTAGAATCCCCTTTATTGGGGATTCGTAAGACAATGATACATCTCACAATGAAAGACATCTTTGGTTGGATTAAATATGAGATGCATGTATATTCTTCTGTATATTTCTGTTTCTGCAGCATGAGTTCAACTTCTCATTGCTGCCTCCTAACTGGTAGTGTTGCCTACAGCACTGGCCTCATCCAGTCTGTCTTCTATCCCTATTTATAGAGATCATTTAAAAATAAAATCTTACTTATGCCTATTTTCCTATTGAAAACATACTTAGAACTTTCATAATTGAAATTCAAATCCTTCACTTAGAAGGCAAAATCTTTTTTGTGGTTGTTCTAAATTAAAGATATAGTAGTTTGGGGCTCTGGCCACATCATATTAAAACTCTACACCGAGGCTGTCAAAACAAAGGCCTGTTTATTGGTGTAGCGGGAAAGGATGAATCACGAAAACCAGCTGTTCATCATACCCATGGCCATCCTGCCAGTTCAAAAGCCTC
>NW_011893250.1:6078-7366 GCF_000151845.1 Pteropus vampyrus
TTACTCGTGTTTTGATAGTATTTGTTTTCTGTGTGATAGTCTTAGAATTTGGGGGGAGATATTCTTAAGAGCTTTAATTTTAAAATATATGTCACTCGCCTTTGTTCCAAAAGTTCACTTTTATAAGTGAGTGCCTGATTCCACGTACCTCTTTGTGTACATTTCTATTTCTAATATGAACTCCTACTTTTCTATTTTCTATGAATTAGGAATGATTAGGACGAAATTTTCTAATGTGTGGGGGAAATGTGATATTGCCAGGACTAATCACCCAGAGCTGTTTACGGGCTTGCTGTTGTTCTTACCTCCGTAAGGGTGTCTCTAGTACAGGCATTTGCTGCGACCCGTTATCTACAAATGTCTAGATAGAGAGCAACGTTTTCTCAATTGTACATATTTCTGTTTTTGCTACATTTGCACTCTTCATAAGCCGTCATCATCACGCTTATCAAGCAGCATCCATTTGGGCACACACAGAAATGACCCTGAGGGTCATTCCCTTTTAGCCGTGCTCACAGCAGGCCGAGGTAGCCGCTTAAGCTTGGATATCTGCCCTAGCTCATTCTGGCTCAGCAGGTATCCTTCAGAGGAGGTGTAGGGAGTAACAGAAGGTGGCAGGCATCACTCAGCTGCACCGAAGAGTGAAACCTGGCATGACTGTGACGAGGGAGAAGGCATCAGCCGTGGCATCACGGAGCTCTGTCGCCAGGCCCTTACAGCGGCCGGGGCTGCGGGAGTTCCTGCACAGGGAGCTCCTGGGGGCCGGCTTCACGCCTTAGCCGGCCCTCCAGCCTCCAGGGCCCACGTGTTGCTGTGGATGTCATTAGCGCACCAGTGCCCCCCAGAGCGGAGGAAGCAGAAGACACACTGTCAGAAAGCTGCGGCCGGGAACCTCTGTGTGGCTGGCCAAGTTCGATCCTGGCTCGTGGCTTGGCTTCCTCGCCTCTCAGTGAGGGGGCAGCTTCCATGTTCCCAGAGCCCATGTTTCAAAAGCTCGGTCCGCTGAGGCCCCAGAGTTCCAGACCGCCTTCTGAGGACTGGCTTTTTACTTTATTATGTAGCCAGAGGGTCTACTGCGGGAGGCTTTTTCCTTTTCTTTTTCTTCTTTTTTTTTTTTAGATAAGAAATGGAATTCCAGATGATGGCAGTTTGTTCACTGCAGCTGAGTAGTTGTAAGTGTGCTTAATTTGAGAGAAGCTTATTTACAGACATTTTAGGAAATAAATCTGGGAAACCATTTGTGATTCTTTGCAGTCGGCTTTGAGAAAGAAAATGGCTATATTTTAGA
>NW_011893251.1:0-1135 GCF_000151845.1 Pteropus vampyrus
TCAGAACTGTCACTGTACCTGTTTGCCTCCCTCACTAGACCGAGCTCCCTGACAGCACTCGGGGTTTTTCATTTGTACACCCCCAGCGCTTTCCACAGCTCCGGGCACGTGAGCGGGCATGTGCTCAGCGAGTTGATTTTAAATGGGTGAGCAGTCTTTGTTTTCAAGGGGCTCATTGACATTCTAACAAACACGTACAATAAAGTGTGGCACATGCAAAGTGTACAAAGAGTGCAGACTTTGTCCAGAGAGGTTAATTTATTCGTCGATCGAGAGAGAGAGAGGCAGCCACACACAGAAACTCGCATACCAGTACAAGAAGCGTTTATTTGCGGCATGGTTCACAGTTCAGGCGGTCGGTCCCATCTGTTCTCTTTCTAGATGCCTACAGCAACCTGCGAGGTAGGCCCATGATTAGCTCCTTTGTCCAGAGGAGAAAGCTGGGGCTTAGAGATGTTGCCTCTTGGCCAAGGTCACACAAAGCTGGTGGAAGAGCCAGCGTTAGTGCCCAGGTCCTTCTCACATCACACTTCCTCTCAAGGGAGCAGTACAAGATGTTACTAGGCAGTAAGTGCCAAATGAGCAGAACAGACAGCTGTAGTGCTGGGGAGGAGGGAGGGGGGGAGGGGTGCTGGAGACCTTCCCAGCGGAGGGCTCTGAGCTGGGCCGGGACGGGAGGCAGCTGCTCTGTCCTTCACGGAGCTCAGAAATCCAGGACCACGACCGCCGGTGTCTAGCCACACTCAGCTTGACTGGGGACACTTGTGGGGCTCCGCGCTCCCCGACCTGGGAGATAAACAAGAATCAGCGACTTCGCTCCTTCCTGGGCCAGGGGATCGTTGTTCAGGCGCTGCTGGGAGTTGTAGTTCCAACATCGTCTGGGTGCGAGGTGGGGGAGAGCGCCCCCTGGCGCTTCAGGCCTTGCTCCGCCTAGATCTGGTTTGCGCTTGGGCAGTCCCCGTATCCTTACCCTGAAAGAGTCTCCCCCAAATCCCTTGCGGTCTAGCTGCCCTCCGCCCCACTCGGGGTCTGTGTCTGTCCTTCCCACCATCCTCAGGTTTTCTTGTTCACATTTGCTCATCTCTTTTCCGTCCCTCTCCTCAAATTCTTTCAGGCTCCTTCTGGCTGCTCCAAG
>NW_011893251.1:5270-6922 GCF_000151845.1 Pteropus vampyrus
GTGGCTGACGGAGGGCTGGTGGGGGAGGAGGCAATGAGAACCTCTGCTTTGCCTGGCCCTGTGGCAGCTTAATTGTCAGCTGTCAGTGTGAGAACCACTTAGCAGCCTCTTGCTATGGAAATGGACGTGGGAGAAGTTGACTTCCGATAGCAGAGTTGGCAGCATCCAGGGAGGAGCGTGGACAGGCTCGGGGAGGGGAGAGGGCCCAAGGCGGGACCCCCGTGCCCAGATCTGTGGAGGGGAAGAGGGAGGTGTGGCATACCCTGTCCCCACTCAGCCTTCTCTCCTCTCCCCATGCCACGGCGTCCAGGCAAGGAGGAGTTTGTGGCGACCTTCAAAGGCAATGAGTTCTTCTGCTACGACCTGTCACACAACCCGATCCAGAGCAGCACGGACGAGATCACGCTGGCCTTCCGCACCCTGCAGCGCAACGGGCTGATGCTGCACACGGGCAAGTCGGCCGACTACGTCAACCTGTCCCTCAAGTCTGGCGCCGTCTGGCTGGTCATCAACCTGGGCTCGGGAGCCTTCGAGGCCCTCGTGGAACCCGTCAACGGCAAGTTCAATGACAACGCCTGGCACGACGTCCGGGTCACCCGAAACCTGCGCCAGGTAGGGGGAGCAGGAAGAAGGCCGGGGGCCGGCCGCGTCTGGGGCAGAGTGGGCCTGTGGGTGCGAGGCAGCAGTAGCTGGCAGACTTCAGGACCAGGGAGCTGGGCTAGCGGGGAGCCTGAGAGATGGGGAAGGGCCAGGCTCAGACCGGTGGAGGTTGCTGGGGTTTCAAGGGCCAGGGCTCAGGAATTGCGAGATCTGGCAGAAGGATGATTCTGGAAACGGGAGAAGCGAGAGGGAGCCTGGATGGGTGGGCCCTGCGGTGCTGTGGGTGGGGGAGACTCTGCTGGTGAAGCAGCTGTGGGTGTCCAGACACTAGGGCAGAAAGGCACAAAAGAAAGGCTGAGGTGCGTGCAGGGGCAGGATGTGGCCTGCCCCCAGGCAGGGCCATCTTAGGACAGGGGCAGAGATGGGGTCAGAGCAAGGCGGAGGTGTGTGAGGGTCAGAGCAAGGCAGCAGGTGTGTGAGGGAGAGCAGGCTGGAGGGGGCGTGGGGCCACCTTTCTGGGCAGCGCACTCCCTTGTTCCCCTCCAGTCCCTCCAAAGGAGCCCCGGCTGTCAGCGGGCTCAGAGGAGGATCCTTGGACTGGCCCTGCAGGCCAGATGGGGCTCTTCTCCGCAGCGCTCCCTCCACTCCCGCCCCAGACTCACGCCCTGTGGGGGTGCTGCTGTTTCTGGGCGTTGGCTCTGGCTTCGTTCTCTTGCTAGTGGCCTTTGTGCCTTTCACCAGGCCCAGGGTGGCTCTGGCGGGCGAGGCCATCTCTCTGGTCAGGCTTCTGCTTGACAGCAGCTGCCGCAGCTTGTTTCCAGCCCAAAGCTCCCACCTCAGGCAGGGTCAAGCCAGACCCTTCTTCGGAAGTGGGAGAGGCCGCTGCGCATCCTGTCTCCACGTCCTGCCTCCTTCCCCTGCTCACTCAGCACCTGGGCCCAGGCGCGTAGGCTTTTGCTGGCCCTTCTCTTGCGGGTCCGACACTCTGTCTTGTAGCTGATGGCAAGGAAGCGCTTCCTGCTCCGCCTCCAGCAATCTGAGAGCCCCCGGGA
>NW_011893251.1:10172-11568 GCF_000151845.1 Pteropus vampyrus
GGGGGCTCCAGGGTCTGTGGGTGTGCATGGAAGGAAGCTGGGCTGCCGGGAACACCTTACCCACCCCAGAGACTTGCAGGGGTGGTGGCAGTGGGTTCTTAATTCTAGGAAGATGGCTGCCCAGAGGAGCACGAGAGAGTGGGGGTGGGGCGACTGAAGAACCTGGAGAACTTTCTGGGGAATGTGGGCTCTGAGGAGTGAGCTAGGCAGGAAGGAGGAGTCAGCTGTGGGTGGGAAAAGGGAGGGCGAGGGGAAGGGTTTGGGGTGATTAGATGTGACCTGACAGTGAGTCCTGTGCCAGGCCATGGAGGGCGAGGCTTCCTTTTCCTGGTTCTGGTGGCAACTCACTCTCTCTTCCTTTTCGAAGGAAGAGGAACAGGAAAAAAACCAAGAGGGGCTGCCCCTCCCCCCACAACTCCCTGGATTTCTCTGCCCATCCTCCATCCCCAGGAAAAGCAGACACCCATACCCCCTCCCGTGCTCCTTGGGAACCCTGTCCCTTTGCCTCCAGATGAAATCGCCTCTCATACTAGCCCCTCCTGTGCTCCCCTAGGGACGTGGGCCACGCTTCTCCCCGCCTGACAGCCAGCCGGCCCCTCACCAACCCGTTAACCCATTAACTCAACATGGTCATCGGTCAGCCAGTTGGCCAGCACCAACTCACCCTTTAGCCAGTTCTCTGGAAAGCCATCTGGTTGACCAGTTAGCCAACGAACCCACCCCTGGCCCGAGCCCACCGCCCATTCCTCGCTCCTCTCCTCCCTTCCTTCCTCAACTCCCTGACATTTCAGCCGAAGGACTTACTAATACTGCATAACTGGGTCTGCTTCTTAACCCCCCGCCACCCCTCTCTCTCACCCTCTGTTGGAAAACCCCGTCGCCGACTCTGTGTGTGTTACTAACACGCTTATAACCCCGGGGGGCCAAGGGATGGGCAGGGACAGGTGGGGCAAGGTATGAATGAACGACCGAACTAACCTTTCTGTCTCATCTGCGGAATGTCGGCCATCTTTAAGTCTTTGCTTTCTCGGTCCAGTTCTTTTGTTGTTTTCTTACCTACTAACCAAGGTCTTTAACTGTTCCCCTTCTCTGCAGCTGGCTCTTCCTCCGGGAGGGGTTGGGGGGACGAGGAATCCAGCGGAGGGGTGGGGGAGAGATTGGGAGAAGAAGGGATTTAATTTTTTTACGTGTTTTATTTCTCCCTCCCATCCTCATTTAATTTTCTTGGGACGAAATACTTCAGCCGAACCTTAACGGGGGAGGGTCGGAGCAAACAACCACATACCTGTGGATACAGATTTCTCCTCCTTCCTCGAGTTTCACAGTTGGTCATTTTATTTTTCTTTTCTTTCGTTCTGTTCTTTCGTTGTTGTCTTTGTCGTTTTTTTTGACCCCC
>NW_011893252.1:0-1895 GCF_000151845.1 Pteropus vampyrus
AACTAGACAAATAAAGAGAGATAAGGTTCTCAAAGGACTAAAAAGTACTATGTCAATTTTCTTCCCTCTCCTCCCTCCTGACATGATCAAGAATTAGGTTAAATCATAAAGAAATAACAATATTAAAATAAATATCTCCATCCCAGCATACTGCCAACTGAAATAAAAATAAATAGAAAATGGAAGTCACCAAAGGAAAATATACACTGTTATGGAAATTACTATCACTGCAGTTGTAGTCATGGAAAAAGCAATCAGAAAGAAACTTCTTTAGTTAATGAGCAGACTGTCAAATGTGAACTAGCTTTAGCTCACATGAACCTGAACAGTCTACGCACTCTTGAGTTAATTATACCTGGTCATTCTCATTTTCCAGTCTTGGAGAAAAGCTGAAGGTTATGGGGAAGGTTGCAGAGAGTTCCTGGAGTTTAGTATCGATTTCGGCAAGCTGCTGATGCTGGGTAACTGCAAGTGTATATCCTTCTCCTGGGACCAGCCAGCCAGACTGATCGCCCTAGGAGGAAACAAGGGTCATAGAGTTAATCCATGTTATGCCTTTTCCAAAATATACCTTTCAGATTGCTACATCAGTGCTCAGGACTTTGCAAAAACAAATGAACAATATGAAATAAAGCAAAAACACAGCATTAACATTGGGGCAGTGAAAGAAAAAAATTAAATAGTTTATGGTTTCATTATCTGCCAGCTCTTCTAAAGCATCTTCTTACATGTTGTAGGTTTTTTCCCCGCTATAGAATAAATCTCTTAGCCTCACAATCTGGTTCTCATAACATTCTCATTTCTCCACTTTGAAAAAGTGATTGTGATATGTTGAACAGGGAGAAACCAATGTTTATCCTATAATGAACGTGGTATTTTCAAAATTTGTCCTTGAAAAGTAACATAGGATCTATAAACTCAGTTGTCTGGAGTTTATGAGCTTAATTGATCGCCTAACTCCTCATTCAACTAATAACAGTCTCATGATAGGTTAAAACCCATTCATAACATTCATTCAAAAATCTCATACTAAGTGCCTACCGTATGTAGGTATTACATTGGGCACTTGTGATTCAATGTGAATCTCACAAATTTCTGCCCTCAATGAGTTCTCAGTCTCTTGGCAGCAAAAACTTTAACAAGATGTAAAGCATGCTGGTAAGCCTAGGATGCCATAGGAACTTAGAAGGGTTGACTAACCTGTTAGTTGGACAGGAAGGGACAAAGTGGTTGGAGAAGGCTTCCTGGAGGAAATAATCAATCTTAATCACATCTTAATCAAAGAAACAATATGATCAGCCATGCACTTTAAAACTGGAGCTGGTGAGGGCAAGACTCAAGGCAAAACACCCAGTTAAGAAGCAAAAGCCATCATCGAAAACAAAAGTGATGAGCATCTGAACTAAGGAATGTTTCCTTGGAAAGCAGAAAATAAGACAGATTCCAAAGACACTTAGGAAACAGAATTTATAGAATCTGGAGATAATTTGATAGAATAGTAAAGGGAAGAGGAAAGATCAAAGATAAAAACTAAATTCTTGATTTTGTCAACTAGGAGTGATGGTGGTCATGTTGACCAAACTAGGGAACACAGGAGATATAGTAGATTTGAGAAGAAAAATGATAATGAATTCTGTTTGGGACCTTTTGATATTCACAGATGTCCCCAGGAGGTCCACAGATTATGTTAGGTAGTTAAATATATTTGTCTGAAGTTCAATATAGAGATCTGGATTGGAAATAAGTATTTTGGACTCACCCATCTATCTATAGCAGTTAAAACCATTTGACCATGGGAATGGGTGAAGTCACACAGGGAAGTATGTGGTATGGGGACAGAAGAATCACAAAGAATGCTTTTAGAATAAAAGGGCAGGTAGAGGGTAAAGAAGCTT
>NW_011893252.1:4530-6934 GCF_000151845.1 Pteropus vampyrus
ACATACAAGAAGAATGGCTATGTGACACAGCTTGGCCAGTGACATGCAGATGGAAGTCCTAGGGACACCATACCTTCCCAAATGAAAAAGCAACGCCTCAGAGGAGTGTCTCTTTGTCTCTTACCCTTCCCCTCTTTCTTTCTGCCTGGAAAATAGACACATTTACCTATAGATATACCAGCAATCTGGCAAACCTAAAAACAAAACCACACTAAGAATATTGAGCCAGAAAATAGAAAGAAACTAGCTGCTTATACCTGGATTTCTAGTTACAGAAGAAAAATAAATTCCTTACTTGCTTAAGAAACTTGATAAAGTTTTCTGTTACTCACAGCCAACCACATTCCCAACTGATATTCTATTTTACAGACAGCCTGAAAGCAGAGAAAAGAGATGATAAAAGGGAAGAAATAATTGAAGATAATTTTCTGAACTGAAAAAAGACTTGAATCTTCGGACAAAAAGGGCCTACAAAGTACCATGCAGGAACAAAAATGTTTTTAAAGACACATATAAGCATGTTCTGATAAAACTAGTGAACTCAAAAATAAAAAGAAAATCCTATGTGCTCCCAGAAAAAAAGAATTTTGCATCTAGAATTTACTTACCACCATTTGAAGAAACCATTTGAAACTGTCATTCAAATGAGGGAAAAATAAATAAATTTTTGGCTATATAAACACTCAAAAATTATTTCTTAGGGGAAGTTTCAAAAAAATTCCAGAAAAATAATTCAAAAATAAACAATTAGTTAAGCCTAAATACACAGTTAATGATGTAGCTAAAAATTCATTGAGAAATATTCCTAAAATATAAGTATACTGGTTTTAAAGGTAAAAACTTATAATATTCTGGAACTAAAATTCCAGGTAATTTCAATATATTCTGGAGGAGAGGAAATAGGAGGAAAGGGAAAAAAGCATACCAAAGATCCTGTTTTGTTAAGCTATGAGACTTTAGAGACTAATTATTGAAGTTGAAAAGAAAATATATGTTTTAATGTATTTTAAAAACTTAAGGGTTAACAGTACCAGATCAGAAATAAGATGCTGAATTTTCAGAGGATCATGGGGTAGAGGGAGTAAAATTAAGAAAACAAAAAATAATAATAAGTGAAATATAAAGTAGGATATCAGGAAAAGGTCTAAAAATTGTCAGTGATCATAAAAAAATACATAAATTAAATATCCTTATTAAAAGATAAAGAATAAGGAAATAATAATGAAAGATAAAGAAACAAAGATAAAGACACAACAGCAATAAAACTCCAGGTATATGGTATCTGTAAAAGATCTACCTAAAACTAAGTGATAGAAAAGAGTTTAAAATAAAGAGAGAAGACAAAAGTATTTTTAAAAAATTAACATATGAAAGGCAGTATTGATAACAAAAACGCATTGTTAGGGCATTCCTAGGATATATAAGGAAGCTCTATTATGCCATAGTTTGGTGCCCAGAGGATCAGTGGGCAGTAGCTGGCCCAACTTCATAATTAATGACAAAACCAAGAGTGAGACTCAGGTTCCTTCATTCTTACTGTTACCTTAGCTTTTATTAATAAGATAAACAAATTACCACGAATGCTAAAGCTAAAATATCTCAGAATTATGTGGGCATTTCTCAGTCTGTCTTATCTACTCCGTGCCCCAGCTCCACAAAACATACTGAAGCTAAGAGGCATGGCTGTCCTCTGGATTGGCAGGGGACCTCCCTGGGCAATCTCACCAGCCCCAGGCATAGCAACACCTTAGTCTGGTCATGGACACAGCCCCCATTAAGCCTTCACCATTTCAGAAATTATAGAGAGGTTGGAGTCTGTGATGCCCTGCAGATTTGCTTTAGTTTGGGGAGAGGGACGGGGATAGAGATTTTGTTTGCCCACACAGAATTTTAATAGAATTAGCGGTCAACATTTAAAAAGAGGAAAATTACCCATAAAAATCTGCATTTCTACCATCTCTTGACAAATTGGAGGACCCAGGCAGCGCTGGGCTAGGATTCCTGCTAGCTGATGCTCAGTGCTGGCGCTCAGAGACTGGCAGGCCCTCCCCCACTGGCCACAGGTATTGCTGCCCATGCACTGCTTTTGAACCAAGAGCAAAAGCTACCCCCTGAACCTACATGTCTTCAGCTGGGTTGCCTAGATACAGAGCTGAGATAGGGATTCTTGTTCAAGTGACTTATTGCAGGGAGGGGTGCTTTCAGGAGAAGGGGTCTGAGAAGCAGGCTAGGCCATGGGAACGAAGCCAGGCATGGATATGGTCTCATTTGAAGATCAGCTACCTGACTCTTGGAAAGTTCTGAAGGACAAATTGCACCACAGAATTAATCTCATCTTAAGTCAGAGGGCGGGGTAGGGGAGGGTATGCTGTCCTGGGCTGCTCAGCTCCCATTTAGCCCAGGG
>NW_011893253.1:0-305 GCF_000151845.1 Pteropus vampyrus
AACCTATTTAATGTCATGCTTCCTGGTGTAGGGGGACACTCTCGGACAGTGCAGACCCTCTTAGATGCTGAGACCCTTCACCGTGCAGCTGCCCTACAGGTGGAGTGTGCATATCAGGGGCCAGGAAGTGGACAGTCAAGACCCCATCCTGGAGGCACACCAAGTGTGAGCCGAGGCTCCAAGCCCCCGGTGCAGTGGGCCACTGTCCCGACAGACTGCACTTTCAAACAGAAATTCAGGGAGGAAATTATTACACGCTTCAAGACAGCAACCTGAGAGCGTTAAGCCCCGGGCCCCACGCCCCT
>NW_011893253.1:355-1052 GCF_000151845.1 Pteropus vampyrus
AACCTATTTAATGTCATGCTTCCTGGTGTAGGGGGACACTCTCGGACAGTGCAGACCCTCTTAGATGCTGAGACCCTTCACCGTGCAGCTGCCCTGCAGGTGGAGTGTGCATATCAGGGCCCAGGAAGTGGACAGTCAAGACCCCATCCTGGAGGCACACCAAGTGTGAGTCGAGGCTCCAAGCCCCCGGTGCAGTGGGCCACTGTCCCAACAGACTGCACTTTCAAACAGAAATTCAGGGAGGAAATTATTACACGCTTCAAGACAGCAACCTGAGAGCGTTAAGCCCCGGGCCCCACGCCCCTGCCCCGCCCTGGCCTCGCACCCCGGAGGCCGAGCGGGGACTGTCCACCCGCGGCTTTGCAGTGAGGGATATCTTTCCCACAGGAACATGACCCATTTCTAGCTAGAGCTTCAATTCCCCCGATCCCATCGTTACTTTCTAGAAAGTTCTTCCACCCTTGCCTACCCTCCCTATCTGCTTCACTTTCTTCGTATTGTCACGAAAACGCTATTGGAAGCGGTCCCGGTTCCTCACTCTCTCCGCCCCTGGGATGTAGGCTGTGCAGATAACGCGGACCTTCCCCTGCACCCAGGAGCTTGCGCCACGAGTGAGTGAGCACTCGCTAGTGCTCCTCGTGCCGCCCTACAGGCCTTTTAGAGCAAGGTGTTCATAAAGAGAGAAAGGGAAGGAAGA
>NW_011893253.1:1767-2121 GCF_000151845.1 Pteropus vampyrus
ACTGTCCACCCGCGGCTTTGCAGTGAGGGATATCTTTCCCACAGGAGCATGACCCATTTCTAGCTAGAGCTTCAATTCCCCCGATCCCATCGTTACTGTCTAGAAAGTTCTTCCACCCTTGCCTACCCTCCCTATCTGCTTCACTTTCTTCGTATTGTCACGAAAACGCTATTGGAAGCGGTCGCAGTTCCTCACTCTCTCCGCCCCCGGGATGTAGGCTGTGCAGATAGCGCGGACCTTCCCCTGCACCCAGGAGCTCGCGCCACGAGTGAGTGAGCACTCGCTAGTGCTCCTCGTGCCGCCCTACAGGCCTTTTAGAGCAAGGTGTTCATAAAGAGAGAAAGGGAAGGAAGA
>NW_011893254.1:0-1750 GCF_000151845.1 Pteropus vampyrus
CTGGTCCAGCCCGGGCCACGTGCCGAACCCCTGGATCCCAGGCATGTGGTCAGCCCCATCCTGATCCCAGGGACGGGGAGTAGGGAATGGTCCCCAATCAGATGTTTTGCCAGAGAGGGACTGTAGGTTGGCAGACAAAACAAAAGACATTTGCTGTCACGTGCTCCGCGGACAGCAAGAAGACCGAGATAAAAGAGAAAATGGCACTCAAGCAACCGAGTCTTGTCTCTCTGTTACCCCCCCCCCCATAACGTTGGAACTTCTCCATCTGCTTTTTCTGGGTCCCATGCCACGTGCCCACTAGGCCGTGAGCTGCTGGAGGAAAGGCCCAAGTGTTTCCTGTTCATTCCTTCGATCGCTTTGCCGGGCACACAGAAGAATCTCAATGAAAAATTAGCAAAAGGCCAAATGAATGAAGCACTCTGAGTCCTTTGTGCTTCCTCCTTGGGCAAGTTTGATTATTTCTACTAGACGGGGTTCTTTGAAAGAGGCCTTCGAAATGTGTTTGCATGAACCACGACAACGGTCTCTTTATAGACGCCCTGTTAACCTGCTGCCCTCCCATGCCATGGTGCCTCTGGGCCCCACTCCGTGTCCTCCGAAAAGCCCATAAACTCCATCTGACAATATCTCTGCACGATGAGTATTGTTCCATTCGATACGGGAGGGGGCCGAGTCACCAAAGCTGAGTCATTCCGTCAGGATGGCTCATGGGGTGGGTAGATCGGCCCATTTGGGGCTGCTTCACCGTCTTCCTCAGAACTCTGTGTTTTTAGAATCATCCTGTTTGTTCTCAGCTTGGAGAAACCTGACCGATTCCTGTAGAAAGCTAAGGTTTATCTACATTGTCCTTTCTGGCAAAACGCAGAGCTGGGTGTTCTATTAAAAGATGGGACTATTTTCCAAAGCAAACGTAAAGCACAGAAGAAGGGGGGGCTGGAGGAGGAGTTGACAGACTTGGGTTCAGCCCGGGCCCTGTCCAGCATCTCAGCTTCCCTCTCGAGACAGATCGGGGACAAAGGCTGCTCTGCCTGGTGACAGCTGAGAGCCCGCCTGTGCTGTGCACTGTATGAAGGGCCTCACTGCCATCCTAGGCCGGAGGCCTCCCTGGGACCGTACAGGGCACCACACCTTGGGGACAGTGTCCACACCGCGGCCACTGCAGGTCACGGTCATTTTCTGACAAACAGAAGTAGCAGGTCTCGAGGACAAGGCCTCTGCTCTAAGTTGCTCCAAACCTCCGTATGTGCCCCAAAGCCTTCTTTGTCCTAGTAAGTGTTAACTTAAGATAAGTTAAGGGGGAAATTTTGACTCATTAGTTTCTTACGCAACGTAACATAGAGTAACTGGCAGAGATGGGATTTAAAGCCAGGGTGATCTGAGTCCAAAGTCCTGAGCTCGCTCTGCTCGCTGAGACCTGCTTCTGGAGGGGACCATGGTGGGAGGGATGGGGCAGGGCGAACGTGGCAGGTGCCCCTGGAGCACCATGAAACACGCGAGGTGACCGTTACAATTTGCCTTTGGGCAGGACAATCGACGTCACCATGAGCCTCCCCTGAAGCCATCACGCTGTGTGGCCTTTGAAAAGCATCCCACACTCTGCGGTAGCCATGACAGGAGTATACACAATAAGCAGGAGCGTGGCAGAAAATTGGGGCCATGTCGAATCAGATAGCGCTGGCGGGTGAGGGGTGACGGCCGTGCTGGTGTGTGCATGAGTGGACACGCCTGCCTGCCACAGTCTCCCCAG
>NW_011893254.1:1800-3621 GCF_000151845.1 Pteropus vampyrus
CAGAAGTAGCAGGTCTCGAGGACAAGGCCTCTGCTCTAAGTTGCTCCAAACCTCCGTATGTGCCCCAAAGCCTTCTTTGTCCTAGTAAGTGTTAACTTAAGATAAGTTAAGGGGGAAATTTTGACTCATTAGTTTCTTACGCAACGTAACATAGAGTAACTGGCAGAGATGGGATTTAAAGCCAGGGTGATCTGAGTCCAAAGTCCTGAGCTCGCTCTGCTCGCTGAGACCTGCTTCTGGAGGGGACCATGGTGGGAGGGATGGGGCAGGGCGAACGTGGCAGGTGCCCCTGGAGCACCATGAAACACGCGAGGTGACCGTTACAATTTGCCTTTGGGCAGGACAATCGACGTCACCATGAGCCTCCCCTGAAGCCATCACGCTGTGTGGCCTTTGAAAAGCATCCCACACTCTGCGGTAGCCATGACAGGAGTATACACAATAAGCAGGAGCGTGGCAGAAAATTGGGGCCATGTCGAATCAGATAGCGCTGGCGGGTGAGGGGTGACGGCCGTGCTGGTGTGTGCATGAGTGGACACGCCTGCCTGCCACAGTCTCCCCAGCTCCCACTGCACACAGGGCCATGAAGGGCTGCAGTGAGTGACAACTGCACGGGGTGTTAGCTGCTCACCTCTGTTGGTTCTGCCCATCACAGGGGTGCACCCAGCCTGCTCCCTACGTGAGTCCGGTTCTTTCCGACGAGACTCAGAGGCTCCACGGCCTTTTGGCATTTCTTCTACGTGCAAGAGGTTGAAGCGTGTGAGTAACAGTCACTTATTTCCCCTCAAGTGACTCAAAGGCAGAGTGGAGGGAGGAGCTCAGAGCTTCTGCTCCCACCGTGCCACAGCGCTGGGCTGCCCAGAGCTGGCGTAGAGGGGCATCGGCCACCCCTCCCCCAGCACTTCCCACCGGGTGACCCCAAGAGCAATCCAAGCGTGCACAATCTAAGTACAAACCAAGTGCTTGCTATGCGCTAAGCACCCCCTCCCTGCCCCCGCTTGGAGCACCTCGCCACCCTACCCCCTCCAAGTCAGAAACTGTGGCCCCGCCCCCATCATACAGTCAGCTCCCCGAAGACCCTCTGTCCCAATGTGCTCCCCCTGCTTGATGGAAGGCCAGGGTCATTACCTGCCATTCACACTGATCGAGGTGAGCCTCCCCGGCACCTGCCCACAAGCCACCCACGTGACCTCTAAGCCCAAAAATGGAGATGATTGTCCCTCTCCTGATTCTGGCCAGCAGCTGCACACTCGAGCAGGCTGCCTGTTGCTCAGAAGCGAAGATGGAGACAAAGGGCCCGGCCACGGACAGGCCTGGGGTTCGCACGTGGTTCGAGAGCGTGGTCCCACGCCCGGCTGTGAGCAGGCCAGAGCACAGGCCAATCTGCCCGGGCCATGCGCCGTCAGCCACACCTGGCCCGTGGAGGACATGTGATGACAGCTGTGAACCCAACGCCCCAGACGCCTTCACAGTGGGGCTAATGCCAAAGCAAGTGAGGAAATCTCGCCTCATCTGAGATGTCCCGATTCACGCAACAGAAAGGGCGCGTACTGTGAACGATCGGAGCTGTCTTCAGGAGCCAGTGAAGATGAAAACATTACTGAGGCCCTAACCGGTCACGGGGTCTCCTCGGCCGCTCGAGGGGCTGCAGCACGTGGTCTCTGAGCCAGGGCAGCCCTGCGTGCTGTCACACGGAGTTTAAAGTCGTCAAAGAAAACACGTGTGTACGTACGCACGCACACACGCATATACGTACATATATATTTTCTTCCTTGTAAAGTAGGCCAATTAATGCCTGTTAGGCAACTCTCACAAAAAGCA
>NW_011893254.1:6656-8914 GCF_000151845.1 Pteropus vampyrus
CTGTCCTTCCCGCTTCGGCCTGCCTCGCATCCTCCATCCCCGCTTCCTCTGCATCCTCGAGGGGGTGCACGTTACACACCCCAGAGTCTGGAACCGAAACGGGGGTCCCTCTCCCTTCCACCTTCGCAGGCTCTAGAGCCAGCAACAGGCTCCCCCGTGGTGTCGCGGACCGGCTGCGTTGCTGCGGCCTAGCTGTCCCACGCCTGCGTGGCCTCTGCGCTGCCTCCGAGGTTTGTCATCGGCCGCGTCTGGCCCCACGGTCCCCCTGCCACCTGATTCCCACCCCGGGGCTGGGCGCCCCACCCCCACGCTCCAGGGCCGCCGGTCCCCTTCCTGAGAGCCCAGCATCACCTCCTGTGGGCAGGCTCTGTGACAGGTCACCCCACGAGGACCCTGGGCCTTGACCTCGGCTTGGCGTCCCTGTCACTGTGCTCGTCCCTTTGAGGGGACTCTTTCTCTCCCTTCCAGATTTCCTAAGGCTCCGTACTTGTCAGAGCTACCTCGCCCAGCTGTGTGTCTGGCACCAGCTGTGTCTCTGAGCTGGATGGGTCCCCTGACTCAGCCTGAGGGGAGGTGGTCTCCCTCCCTCCCCTGCCCGAGGCGAGGGGAGTAACTGGGCTGGTGACAAGACACATTAGCACGGCAAGGCCCAGGCCCCTGGCCATCGGAGAGGTCAGGCTCTGGGCAAGAAGAGGCCCCTCCAAAATTCTGCAACAGTGGTGTCGCTGGGATGTCCCCAGACCAGCTAACAGGGGTCCGACGGTGCGGCCGCCAGCTAGCACGCTGGTCGGAACGTGTTTCCCCTCGCCCCGTTAGCACGCGGACGTGGCATTCGGGATGTCCCGATGCCATGAGCCCGTAGGTGCCCACCCCTCCTGAGAACGCGTTCTCCCTTCCCTCCTCTACGGAAGAGATGATACAGCAGCGCTCTGAGCCACAGCAGGAGGGTCACCGTTGCCCGTGGCAACAAAGCTGCCCGGGCCTGGGCCATTTGGTAAACAGCATGCATTTGACTCCTACGGGTGCGGGCTCCTTGCACCTGGGGCGGGGGTGAGACCCTCTCCCGGTGGCCCTGAATATCCGCATGGTGGGGTGGCCTGTCTGCATTCGTGGAGGAGACCCCAAGGACATTTATGACCACGAAAGGGGAAGAAGGGGCACCGGCCATTGGATTCGCTGAGCGTGCATCTTCGTGTCCTGCCCCGCTCTGCTTAACGACGGCTGGAGAACCGGACTCTGGTTCTGTGTTGGACACGCTGGGTCTGAGGTGGCTTCGCTACCTGCTGCCTCACAGGGTGGCTAAGGCGCTGAACTGGCGGAGCGTCTCCAAGTGTCCCCCACAGAACCTGGCGTCAAGTGCTCAGTAGACGCTAGCAGCTCTCCCACCTGTGGAAAGCTCCAGGTAAGAAGTATGTCTTAGGGGACTAGGATCTGGCGGCGTCTGCTGTGGTTGACCAGATAACTTCTGTGCGGAGCGGGAGGGCCAAGGAAGCACCGTGGAGTGGCCCCTGGACATGGAAGACGCTGCCCCCGCACAGGGCATGGACCTAGCCCGCCCTGGCCCCCCGCACTGGGCTCTGTCAGTTCTGAGACACGGAGCGAGATAGAACCCTGAAACTCTCCAGTGTCCGAGGGTCCCCCGTGGAAGGGGTCCTGGAACGGGGTGGGGTCTTGGCTCATCTTCAAGTCCTTCCCAACGGGTAGTTTGAGGAAGGTCGAGGTGGCTGTTCGAGTCAGAGCTGTGTGGTCTAACCCAGGCCACTGGGGGATACCTTGGGGACATGTGATGTCGGCTGGCCTACAATGCTGGACTCCTCACGGTGTCCAAGGCTCCCGTGCTCAGTCAGTATTTATTGAACCCCTACTATGCGCCAGAAAATGTGCTAAGCGCTGGGACTGTCACAAAACGAAAAGGAAGTGGGGGGGGCATCGTGAAAGGGGGGAGGTGGCGTTACACCCAGTGTCCTTGCTGGTCTACTGACTGCCATCTCAGAAAGGAACTAGGAGGGCACACCTGGGGCGTTCGGAGCCCGCTGCCACATTGGCACGGACGTCAGTGTTTAAACCCACAGAAGCAGAACCAAGAATGTTTGTTGATGTCAGAGATGTTTGCATCTCTGGCCTGGTTGACACCCAGATAGCCACCGATGAGACTGGGTGCTGACGATCTTCTCTGCCTTCAGTGCAGGCGAGCTGACATTGGCCACATCGGCGGTGGCTTTTCTTTCTTTCCCTCTCCATTCTTTAATAGTGATTGA
>NW_011893255.1:0-723 GCF_000151845.1 Pteropus vampyrus
ACCCTCAGCGTCTGAAGTACCCTAAAGTCAGAGGAGGGCTCGATGCAGTCAGGCGGCACAGGGACATCCTTAGAGGGGCTCTTCCCAAACAAGCTCAAGCCCACAGGCTGGCGCGGTCTCTACCCCATCTGTCCCCACCGCTGCCATGACCTCGGCTCTCCTTGGACAAAGGCAACAGGACATGGCCGGGAGGCCCACAGGCCCAGGGACGTCAGACCAAGCACCAAAGCAGGATGCCAGGCAGCGTCCCAGTGAGGCCAGACGGATGGCCGAGCTTAGAAGCAGGACTTCTGGAAGGGTCCGGGGACCCCAGGGGAAGCAGAGAGGCCCTTGCTGTGACGGCAGTGCACAG
Source organism: Pteropus vampyrus (assembly GCF_000151845.1). Lineage (NCBI taxonomy): Eukaryota > Metazoa > Chordata > Mammalia > Chiroptera > Pteropodidae > Pteropus > Pteropus vampyrus. The sequence goes on from NW_011893255.1 coordinate 353, forward strand.
AGCTGACAGCAGCCCTCCCTCTCTGTGAAAGTGGCAGGCGGGACCTAGCAGACCCGACCCAGGGCTCCCTCCCTGGGAAACCCGAACGTCCCGGCTCTCCAGTCTCCCCACCAGCTTTGCTTCAGGGCGTGCGGGCACGGAGCGCGACCTCCCTGCTCACTCCGCCCCGCCTGGCCCGGGAGGTCCGGCCCTCGCTCGCAGACCATGGCACCCCCAACCGCGGGCCCCTCCTCACTGTCCCCTAAGCCACTGGACCACTGGATGTCGGCAGGACGAGCTGCTTCGAGGGAAGACGGCGCCGGGAGGGCGCCCACCGCTCACCCAGAATCCACCTCCAGCCGCTGTCGCCCCGGGAACCAGCACTCACAGGC
>NW_011893255.1:773-1555 GCF_000151845.1 Pteropus vampyrus
CCCTCCCTGGGAAACCCGAACGTCCCGGCTCTCCAGTCTCCCCACCAGCTTTGCTTCAGGGCGTGCGGGCACGGAGCGTGACCTCCCTGCTCACTCCGCCCCGCCTGGCCCGGGAGGTCCGGCCCTCGCTCGCAGACCATGGCACCCCCAACCGCGGGCCCCTCCTCACTGTCTCCTAAGCCACTGGACCACTGGGTGTCGGCAGGACACGCTGCTTCGAGGGAAGACGGCGCCGGGAGGGCGCCCACCGCTCACCCAGAATCCACCTCCAGCCGCTGTCGCCCCGGGAACCAGCACTCACAGGCCACCCGAGAGCCGCCAGGGAGCGCCTGGGTGCTGGGTGACCTGCAGGTGAGGGCAGGGTCCCCTCGCCTGGGACGGCCAGGGCAGGCGTCTCAGGGAAGGAGGTCGCGTCCGTGGTCCCGGAGGAGTGAAGCCTGCGGTCTCGAGGGAAGGGCAGAGCACGCTGAGGCACGTCTGTCCCCAGGAGAGCAGACGCCCCCCCCCACCTGGAGGGCCCCAGCAGGCCGCTTGTCCCTGCTGTGCCCCGGGGCCGAGCAGGGGCAGCGGGCACTGCAGGGTCCTGCGTGCTGAAGGTCTCGGCGTCCAGCAGGGAATTGGCCGGTCACAGAGGTGTGCACAGAGCGGGGACGGCAGGTCACTGCCCATGACCCGGACACGCCGTCAGAGGCGAGAAACACTCGCGCGTCAGGCCGTGGCCGCAGCTGCCCACTCCATTTCCCTTCGTTCATAGGAAACCACCCCAAATCCGCGGCAGGGGC
>NW_011893255.1:2735-3085 GCF_000151845.1 Pteropus vampyrus
GGCCAGTCACAGAGGTGTGCACAGAGCGGGGACGGCAGGTCACTGCCCATGACCTGGACACGCCGTCAGAGGCGAGAAACACTCGCGCGTCAGGCGGTGGCCGCAGCTGCCCACCTCATTTCTCTTCGTTCATAGGAAACCACCCCAAATCCGCGGCAGGGGCGGGGGGCCCAGAACCCAGATTCGCGACATTCACGACACCTTGGCTGGCCTTCCGGGAGCCGGCCCCCTTCCGCAGGGTCTGGGGGCCCCGAGGGCCACGCCCCTCTGGTATTGGCCGCTGGACACGCGACAAAGCGGGGCGGCGAGAAGGCGCGTGCGCGGACGTGCCGTCCTCTGCGCTGGCCGCG
>NW_011893256.1:0-405 GCF_000151845.1 Pteropus vampyrus
TCGCCTCTCTGTCTTGATGACTATTGCTCGGTGTGACCCTCTCGCAGGACCTGGGGTGGGCTGGAGGGGAAAGCAAATGTCCCATAACCGATGACAAAGTTCGTGATGCTGAGAGCGGTGAGGTGTGTACATCTGCACTTTTAAAGTGAAAACAGGTGACGGGCAACGATGATGACTTTCTGGATATGGCACTTTTGAATTCACTTTACTGAAAAATAAATAACATCTGATCTCGGAAGCTAAGCAAGGTTGGGCCTGGTTAGTACTTGGATGGGAGACCACCTAGGAAGACCAGGTGCTGTAGGCATTAAATTAATTAATTAATTGAAATAAAAAATAAAATAATAAACAAATCTTGAGCTCCACTGGCTCAAAAACTGAATTAGCACAGTACTGTTTAGTTTA
>NW_011893256.1:4310-5362 GCF_000151845.1 Pteropus vampyrus
GGACGCCATTCCCGCCACGTGCGAGACAGCAGAGGGCACCGCCATTCGGTCCCTGCCCAAGGCGAACGTCTTGAACTGGGCATCAAACTATTAGGAATTCTTCACGTCCCTTCTTAGACTCCATCGAACCCGTAAGGACCCAGCCTCCACTTTTCGCTTGCCTTGGTGACGTCTCCCGTGACCATCCCATCCTATCCTAAAATAAAAACATGACGACCTTCTCCTCGTTCATTCTCGACACTCAGGTGTGACGTGCTCTCCTCTCGCTCGTCATCGGGAGATGACCATGCGAAAACCTCGTCGGGAAAACCCAGAGTGACACTGTCGTGGCATGAGGACGGAAAATGCAAATAAGACCCGGCACTTATGAGAGGAATCTGATAACCATCGGTAAAGCTGAAGACACATATGTGCCGTGACCCCGCCGTGGGTCGTGTGTGTCAGGCCCTTGAGCGGTGGCTTCCAACTTTTTTTTTTTACCATGACCCTCCATAAGAAAGACTCTTGACACGACACCCCGGTGTCACTGCGAACGCACACGTCTAAATAAAAGTTCAACAACACCGACCCTTGTCATGTGCAATGAATTTTAATATTATCGCTATAATCTAAAACAAAATTGACCATTATTATTATTTGTTTCAATGTGGATTGCGATGCATCAAATTGATGTCATGACCCAATAATGTGTGACAACTTGAAAATACTGGCCGAGAGGACACCTTTCCATGTGTCACTCAGGGAGTTATCCATTAGGCATCTCATTACCTTACTTTTGCTAGGAGTGAAAAATGAAAAATAATCTCAATATCCCTCAAAGCAGACGGGAAAAATAACGTTTGACTTTCATATCATGTTCATATCTCAGAACAGTAAAAATGAATAAACCAAATACATACAGTTGATCAAGCTTAAAATTAATGCTAGGTTTTCTTTTAAAAAAGAAAGTCACGTGTCCAGAATGTACGCAAACTTTAAACACGAAAAACAGAACTGTACATTTCTTGGACCACATAAATATATAGTAAAAAGATAAAACCATGCAAGAGAGG
>NW_011893256.1:6796-9272 GCF_000151845.1 Pteropus vampyrus
GAAGAGAAAATAATTTTTAAAAATTAATTTAAAAATCTTTTTACATTTACTTCTATTTACATTTTATAAAAATATGTTCACCTTTTGTATTTTTTGGATACAAGTACGTTTTATTTTTTTTAATCCTTTGGATGATTGAAAATAGTACAAGTGGAGATTGTTTCGAGACTAGAAATTACAAAAGTAGAACTCAGAAAAAAAAAGATAAAAAATTAAAAATCTTCGAAGAAGCAATCTTTAATTATTCAAATATTAAAACTGGAAGTGAGCAGACTTCTGGAGAGCATGACCCACATAAAATTTATGAACAGAACATTACAAATTCTTTATTTAATGGAGATGCAATTACTGATCAAAGCACTAAAAATGAGCAAGAAAAGTGTCCGGATTGAGTTTGAGTTCAGAACTGGTGAGATAAAAGAAATCTCAGAAACTTTATATTCTTTAGTAAACCAAGATTTAACGACATCGGAAATAACATCCGTTATTTCTGCATGTAATAATAACGATACAAAATAACAAATAAATTCGATCAAATTCGGAATTTTTCCTGACATTCACTAATATAAAAATCATAACATTACACATTTTTATTTTGCCATCGCAATGATATATTATTTGTCAAGGTAGGGGACCACAACATATTTTATTTAATAGGTTGTTACTTCAATTTATAACTTTTCAATACAGAAGCATATGGTACGAGGCCATTTTTGTGCTCTGCCCCAGCCTCGTAATATAAAATATACTCTGGTTTATCCAAATAATGAGAAATATGCAAACATTAGATATTAATTTTTGAATGCCATTTTTTTGTGGAGAAACATATTTGAGATGCAATGTTCGCTGAAGAAAAATTGAGAATCACTACTATAGATACTGTGTATCTAACTATACAGCAAAAAGCGATTGGAAGAGACTGAAAGATATATACAATGTAGCAGGGGAATTGCTGAATGGGAAGTATGGATCATTTTTATTGAGTGTATTTTCCATTTGTGTAAACAATGTCATTATTCAGATAACAAACAACAACAAATGTTATTAACACATCAGTGAAGTATAGGTCTTTCCATGTCTCCAGCATTTTCGTGTTTATCCATGTGTTTTATATGACATTTATAACATATGAGGACCACGGCCATATGCTTCCTTTGGAAAAAACTGTTCTCTCCATAGATACAGACTCCTGATTCCTGGAATACCTGCTGGGCTACTTCGTCCAGCGGTGATGAAAGTTTTGCACAGATCATGTCATCGGGTGGCAAGGGCAGATGTGAGCGATGAAGGGGCCTGGAACGGCCACGAGGCTCCAGCTCAAGATCCTGCCTCTATTCACACCAATTTCTAAGGCCGTGAGCCAACCAGACATGGCAGTGCTTTGGCGAAGAACACCCAGAATGTCACCGAAAACGCAAACGGGGCTTTTCCCCGATGATGCGGATGTTGACAAGGATGACAGACAGTGATGCTCTAACTCCCGTACGTCTTCATCGGGTAAATGAAGACCAGAACTCTCCACTCCCTCCTTACAGACGCAACTATGAGCATAAACGGGGATTAGAATCCATGCCACCACTTATTCGAAAACCCACAGCTCCCCTTTGTTACTTAAACCTTCCTGGAAAGTTCCTGGTTCATAAACGGACAGTTTCAACCTGCGCCTCCCTCCCCGCCGCATTATAAACAGGAGCACATTCAACCTGTGCTATTAATCAAGAAGTGAGGCTCGGGGGGAGCTATGTGTTGAGGGTAAAAGAAGATCAATTTAGTTTGCGTAATACGCATCTTCGCGACCAATGGGGCCCCTGACTCCTGTCCGTGATGGGATTGCCACGGTAACAGCTTACTGGAACTCCGTTACCCACACATTGTAAGTATGGTGCCTGGGATGTCTTGCAGGGAGTTCTCTGACGTAGTTTATGATGTTACATATGTAGAACTGCTGTCGCAATAATAATATTATTCCCGCCAGTGCTCCGGGTCAACCCTCAGCTACGCCTCCCCCTAGCCGAGCACAGTTTGCTACTCTTTCCCACCACGGTCAGCCTGTGGAAGTTTCCTCCAAGACTATCCCCCGGATCAAGAAACACTGGATGATTTGTACACTTCCTAAGTATTTCAGAATGAATATTATTTCCATAGGGTATAGACCCAGATTTGTGCTGTAACGCATTCAGCGACTTCTGAGTTTTAGAAATGTCCAAAAGAGGATATCACGTCTTTTTAAATTATATTTGTTGGGGTGACCTTCTTTAATAAAATCAAATAGGTTTCAAGTGTACAATTCAACAATACGTCATATGTATCTTGCATTGTATATTTACCACCCCCGTCCGATTTCCTTCCGCCGCCAGGTGTTTGGCCCCCTCCTCCCCTATCTACCTTCCCCTCCGCCTCCCTCTGGTAACCACTCATCAGCTGTCCGTGCCCATGAGTCTCTGTTTCTTTGACATGTCTGTCTGTTACTTTCAGT
>NW_011893257.1:0-1326 GCF_000151845.1 Pteropus vampyrus
TGCGTTCGTGGAGGAGGGATGCCATGGATACATCAGTCTGGCCTGTCCCTTTCGCAGAAGTAAGGCTCGTTGATGGGAAGTATGAGATGTAAAAGAGTGGGTTCAGCATCAGACCCAGTGCCTAAGTCCCTCCACCAGGAGGGGCAGGAGGCTGAAGAGTTAGAAGCAAGGATGCAGGAAGTGATGTCGGGGAAGAGATGACTTGTCACCGGGGATGCTAAAAAAGACTTAGGCAACGAAATCTGTCGTTCAAAATGTAAGTGCATTAAGTTTAGTTTTCCAGTCTATGGATTCAATTGCTTGTTGGCAATACAGGAAATTCGGAGGAAAATTCTCTGAGTTTATTTAAGGGAAGGAAGCGAGGCGTAGTGGAGGGAAGAATTCACCTTTCTGCCTCCTCCTTGCCTCACACGTCCGTTCACGCAGTCCTGCCCCTCAAAGCTGGCTAATTTCCTGGGGATAACGACACTTCTTTGCACTGAGATGTCGCAGTCAGAATCGGAGGGAAAGACAACCCTCCTCTAGTAGCCATTTGTTTGAAGTGAGCTTAAACACAACACTTGTGAGTGGACAAAGAAAATATTTTCATCACTCCCCAGATCCTCAGGGCTTATTCCTATACCTCATGGAGAAAGAACAGAATCTAAGAAAAGCGGTCTCAAAGTGCCTGAAGATTTTTACAATGTGGTATTCGGGAGGCAGAATACAAACAACCCATTGGTTGGCAAATTCACAAAATCAGAGACATTGTAGTCACCAACACCTCTTTAGAAAGACGCCAGCCAAGGAAGCTTAATTTCTTTCTTTGACACACCAACAAAGGAGAAGCGATAGATATAATATATCCAGACTTCAGTAAGGCTTTTGATACCATTTCACATGACATTTCCTTTCAATAAGCTGGTAATACAAATTTTGGACCACAGTACCGTGAATGGCCAATGAGTTGCAAAAAGCAGCTAGCAGTGACTTCTTGTTATCCTGAGGCCATTTATCAAGTGGTGTCCACCCAGAAGGGCTGGTAGTACGCCAGAGCTATCCACAGGGTGATGGAAGCAAATGTGAGTTCAATAAATTTGCTGATAACACCAATCTGGAGCAGCCTCTTACACCTGGCAGGATGGGAATAGCTTTCGATGACCTTGATGAAGTCAGGCTGGTAGAGCAGGACGATCTCAAAGTCCAGACGCCAGGCCAGGACACAGTGGGCAGATTGTCTGTGCAGGAGGCTCATGGCATGTTGTTGTGAAATTCAGCGGTGTTTTATTTCTGAACTTCTCTGAGACACTATAATTAATTAACAACTCTCCACGATACCCAGCGCTT
>NW_011893257.1:2786-4290 GCF_000151845.1 Pteropus vampyrus
GAAAGACTCTAATTAGGCTGTTGTTTCTTCTACTATGCTCAAACTCCTATTATCAAGAATCTGATAAACCTCCACATTGATCAATTCAATTGCTCAGTCAGTTGCTTTTCTAAACAAGGTCATAATCAATTATTTATACCCTTTAAACGAACTAAGAGGTGAGTATTAAAAGTCTTCCAACATCAATAACTCCACTGGACATGGCCCGGCACATCCAGACTGAGGTTGGCCGTGGCCGAGAACGGCAATGTTAAATCAGCTTTTCTGGGCTTGGGGGAAAGTGAAGCCATAAGCAGCAGACAAAATCCATAAGGCCGACGAAAAGTCCACGACGAGGCTTGCTCATTACAGAGCAAAAACGCGTAGCAAACATTGTGAGCAGTACAAACCACGTGGGTTTGAAGACCGTTGTAAGACACGTAGAGTCCCCAGATAAGTGTGTGCGTGTATGTGTGTGTGCGCGTGCGTGTGTGTGGTGGGCATGCACATTTCTGTTTTATTGAAAATGGTGCTCCTGTTCAGAGAGCACTGATGTCATGGGGTGTGCAGGTAACCCCCCCGAAGGGCGATGTCACAGGAGAAGGCAGCGGCTTGTGGTCATTTGATGCGCCCGCATAGATTTGAAGTCCGTAAGTGCTCGGCAGTAAACGACTAAATAAACAAAGCATTTTAAAGTCTTCACGTGGGTAAATTTAATGCCATGAACTACATTTTCCCAGTAGCCGATGCAGTGTTTCGGCAATGGACAGTCTTTTACCAAAGAAAAAAATGTGAGTAACCTTTTCGTGGACTTGAGGCTCTTCCCCTGTTTTTGGTATAGATTCAGCAAGAACTCTGGCAGTATGGGGTCGAGAAAATACCAGCAACAGGCGGCATCACCAGGTCTAAGCTCGTATTTCTATTTCTCCCTTGGATCCCTGATAAATTGTCATTCAGGTATCAGCTGAGATCATTCTGCCTTTTCAGATGTGAATGAATCGGCTTCAGTCTCCCTCTTCCGGGTCCCGTGGGAAGCCTGATGCTCCACGTGACATTTTTACAAAAGTCTATGTTCGTAGGGACATATCTGCTCCCAGTCCCCCTTGTCTGATCCTCACTCCTCTGCTGTGTACTGGCCAAGATGCGGAATGTAGCCCCGTGTCCTTCTCGAGTAAACCCCTCAGATGAGGTGCGTGGGGCGCAGCAGGCTTCAGCGAAGATCTGGGGAAAGAGTTCTTAAATCACAGCCCGGCAAACTGAATTCATACAGCTCTCCCGACCCGGCCCGCTCCCTCCTGCCTCCCGCGCACGGCTCTGCTCCGCTCCCCTCGCCTGCAAATCTCTGTCGTTTCCTAGTCAGAGCCTTTTAGTCGTACCCCAGGGCGCCACTGTCCCCTGAAAGTGATTTCCGCGGCATGGGTGGTCCCCCGTGGCTCTGCTCACGATGTTTCAAATTTACCATCGTGCAGAACCATCTGCATTTAGGAGAAAACTTGCTTTGAATTTTGAGCTCTCCCAGGCTGGC
>NW_011893257.1:5300-5679 GCF_000151845.1 Pteropus vampyrus
TCGGGCCCTCAAGTGTGCTGGGAGGTGACAGCCAGAGAAGGACATTCTGGAGTTTCGGCAGCTGCAGAACCTTCAAAGCACAATCCGCGCCACAGAACAAAGCTCGCTTCCAGATCTTTCCCTCTGATTCGCCAGTGAAGCCAGCCCGGGAGGATGAGAACCGGCCTTTGTATTACGCTTCCTTTGTTATTTCTGCTTCAGACATGATTTCCGAGTTTGAAGTCCCAGGGTTTTAGATGAAAAGCATTTCGGAGTTGGTCGAGGGGGGCGCACCCTGTGAGAACACCCACACGCCGAGCGGCTGACGAGACCAAGGCCACAGAAAGAAAACCAAATCAGCTGCGTGGGGACGGGCGCGCGTGCGTCACTGCGGTGGCAG
>NW_011893258.1:0-5804 GCF_000151845.1 Pteropus vampyrus
GTGGAAGTGTTTCAGATTAAAGGAAGCTAAAGAGATATGGCAACTATATGCAGTATCTGACCCTAGACTAGATCCTGTATTTGAGAGTGGGGGCCGGGGTACAGGGGGTGCATGATAGTCATTATTGGCTCAGTTGACAAAATTGGAATATACATTGTAGAATATCATATCAATGTGACTTTACTAAAGTTAGTAACTGCAACTGTTGCATGAATATGGTTATGTAAAGGAAAATCCCTGTTCTTAGAAAACATGCACTGTAAAAAGCCCAGCAAAAGCTTAAATGGTTGTTGGTGGGGGGCTGTTATTATATGTATTTTATATTATATATATTTACATATTTATATATGCGCACATGTACATGTAGTTTTATACTAAAATACATACATATAAAATAGAGACATAATGTGCAAAAAAGAGATCGTAAAATGTTAATAGCAATAGGTAACAATAGGTGAATCTGGGTAAAAGATCAAATTGTATATGGGTGTTTTTGTACCATTCACACTCTTGCAGCTTTTACATTTGAAAGTATTCCCCAATAAAAAGTTAAAAAATTTAAAAAACGATATCGTTACCAAGTCAGATTACTTTCTAAATATTTTTTATTTTCTGTCCTTTCTTCTCTTTCTCCTCTTATTCTCTCATCTTTCTCCTGCACCTCTTTAGAAGTCCAAGGCTGGTGAGAAGGGCATCTCCGTGGGGCAGACTGTCATCACGAAGCATCGGAACACCCGATATTACAGCTGCAGAGTGATCGCTGTGACGTCACAGACCTTCTATGAGGTCATGTTCGATGATGGCTCCTTCAGCAGAGACACATTCCCTGAGGATATCGTGGTGAGTTCCTGGGGCGCCTGCTTCCAGGTTTACTTTCTGTGTAACAAACCAGCTGACTCTTTAAGGGATCTTTCTTTTGGCTTTTGGGGTAACTCATTTCACTTACTACTGGATTCAGGTTTGCTGTTTTTCCACTGCAAAGAAATATTGTTTTCTAGGAGGTTCCTTAGCCTTCATCATTCTGAATAGTCAGTAGCCAGGTGAACTTAGACTCATCTCACTTTCTTTTAATTAAGTGGACTGTATGTGACCAAGAAACAGAAAATGTGAATTCACCTATCCTTTTCTATTACAAGTGTTAGCATATTTGAATTCCTTTATTACTTCTTTTTCTTTATACTTAACCGGAGAATATACTTTTATTAATCTGACCTGACAGTGACATCTGTGATTTGACAGACACATCTGTAGATTTTTCATGTGGGAGTAATAAATATCTCCAGAAAACAAGGCTATGACTTTTACTGAGTTTCTTAACCGTGGTCTGGAATGGAACGTGTATGTATGTGTGTGCATGCACGTGTGCATAGTCACTCGTGCGCCTGTCTCCTCAGTGAATACCTTGGGGCTTATTCAGAGGAACTAGGACTGCGTCTCATGAGCTTGTTTTTAGCAGGTCGTTTCACAAGAAGGGCACTTTCCACAGAAGGTTTTTTGAAACTGAGATCAGTCAAATACCTGGGATCAGGGTTAGTCTAGCCGTCATCTTGTTGTCCCTTCTGTATTTAGGGGAAGTATTATTTGGCAGAGCCAGGCCTCAGAAATGTAGTTGTAACTTCTGCCCTGTTCTAGGTCTGTTGATGCTTTGCCCTTTGTACTTGGAAAGATGCTTCTTAATGTCTCTTTAATAGTAATACTTATACATTATGTGCAATTGATAATTAAATAGAACCTATAAGATTGCTCATAAATATTTCTAGAACTTTGGTCTCCTGGGGCCAAAGAAACATTGATTTAGTCAGCTTTGTTATGCTTGCTTCTCTGTCCCATTAAGAGGACAAGTTTGTAAACAAAAGTGACTTTATTTGAAAGATTGTAAAACAAATGAATTTAGACAAATTAATAATCCCAGGACTTGATCATAAACCAAAAGGGTGAATTATACTTCTTTGCAGAATTCTAACTGGAATTTCAGATTGCTTCATTGCCATTGCTATTTTTAAACAGCAACCTTTTGGTAACATGCTCTCCTGGTAGGACTAGGTTATCTCCTTAAGCATTCATTCCATAGTCACTGTGTACCTGTGCCAAGCATCATACCGGGGGCTGGCAAAGATAATGAGAAATGAGGTGTGATTCCTGATCAATCTAGTGGGGAGGCAAGCTGGTGAATGGATGTTTTCTATAAATGCAGTAAATACTATAAATGAACCAGATGCAACTTACCGCCTCTTTGGTCTAGAAGAATGAGTGAGAGACTCCACAAGTTTAGTAAGGGCTGACACTTACTGACACTGACATGTACCACATGCCAGAACTACTTTAAGAACCTGACATGCATAAACTCATTTTCTCCTCATAATCTTACATGCTAGACACTACTATTTTTCACATTTTGCTTCTGAGGAAACTAGGCACAAAGAGGTGAATAACTTTCCCAAGATTACACATAGCTCAGCTAGTAAGTGTCAGAAAGAGTATTTAATCCCAGGGTCTGGCTTTAGAGCATCTGTTCTTAACCCCGGGGAAGAAAGGACATTTAAAGTAGGAGAAAGGATTTGCAAGGCCATGAAGGGCCCCCAAAATATACAGGAGACAGAGGCCCTTGGCTTTTGCCAGCCCTGCCCAGGCTATATACTTATTTCAGTTTCCTTTTGTGCAAACTATGAATGCTGAGCTGGCAAAAGAGAAAACTTGGGGAGCATGGTATGGGTGCGATAAAAGACTTCTGAACACTGATCCCCAAACCTGAGCAAATAGTTTGATTTTGTCCATGCTAGTAGTTCATTAATCCTAAATTTCATTTTACTCCACAAGCCTCCACACACCCAGCCAGTTTTAAGCTTTCCTGGAATAACTTGTACATTAGAAAACAATGTCTGTGGTCCTGGAAGTTTTTTGAAATTCCACAAGTCTTTCCTTTGACATCTTCTGTTCTCACTCTCTGTGAACTCAAACAGGTTTGGTTTTAAGTATGTGTGGGTGTAGTGAGAAGAACACGGGCTCCAAAATTAGTAAGATTTTTCGGAAGCACTGTGGCATTGAAATCAACAAGAATGAAAAAGCAAAATTCTTTACAGCTTGATTAGCATTACTTAGTATAGGTTCGAGTGAGGTGTGTGTGTGTGTTCCTGTGTGTGTGTGGTCATAACTCTAGCCTTTGGAGGGGGGGCGCAACATGTGCAGTGTCATGAGTGACAAATATTGGAGAGGGAGAATCTATCTGAATTTGTGTGAATGATAATTTCATTCATGGAGAAAAAAAAAATAGTCATCTGCAAACAGGTCTTCTCTCTTTCATCTAATCTTTCCTCCCTTAATACTCCCCCTGCCCTTCCCCATCTCTTACATTTTTGGTTACTTGTTTCAGGCCTCTTATACCAAGTAGGAATGTTTCAGTCATATTGTATTTTCAAAGTTCACATGCTTTTTGATAAGATCACCATTTGTAGTCTTCTGTAGCCTCTTCCTCCTTGTTATTTTGGTGCTAAATGAGACGTCTCCAGCTTTACTTCCTTGGTGGCTCTATAGGGAAGTCGTTTTTCCTTATAATATTATCTCAGTCAGAGTTCTCCAGAGAAGTAGACCAATAGGGGTATGTGTGTATGTATTTAATATAATAACTATTTAAAAGTGCGTGTGTGTGTGTGTGTGTGTGAGAGAGAGAGAGAGTGAGAGAGAGAGAGATACAGGAATTGGCTCATGTGCTTATGGAGGCTGACAAGTCCCAAGAGCTGTAGCTGGCAGCTGGAGACCCAGCAGAGCCAGTAGTGTAGTTCTAGCCTGAGCCTACAGGCTGAGAACCTGGGGAACTGGTGGTGTACTTCCAGTCTGAAGGCCAGCAGGCTTGAGATCCAGGAAGAGTGGATGTTTCATTTTGAGTCTAAAGGCAGGAAAAAGCTGAGTCCCAGTTCAAAGGCAGTCAGGCAAGAGAAATTCCTTTCTTGTGAGTATGTGGGAGAGGTCACTCTTTTTGTTCTACTGAAGCCTTCACTTCATTGGATGAAGCCCACTCACATTGGGGAGGGTAATTTGCTTCATTCAGTCTATCAATTCAAATATGAAACTCATCCAAAAACACCCTCACAGACTCATCCAGAATAATGTTTGGCCAACCGTCTGGGTATTCTATGGCCTAGTCTAGCTGACTCATAAAATTGACCATCACAAATACATTATCCTGAGGCGTTTTATATGACTTTTTATCTTGTGGTGCCAGAAGCTCTGACTGACTCTGTAGCAGAATGTCATTTCCTTTTCTATAAAACAATGACCACATTGTTTTGGCCAGTTTGTAGCATGCTGCAGATCCACTCCATTAGCCATGTGTTTTGTCTTGGTCATCATCTAGCTTCCCACAAGGTGGAGTCATGGTATTTTAAGGCAAGCTTTTAAAATTTCAAAGATTGATTGGCCTTTGCAGTTCTCACCAAAATTAATGAAAGCTACATGATTAAATTCTTTTGTAGTATGTCACCTAGAGAGCAGAATTTGATATTATATTTTAAGATAATGGATGTGTATAATTAAGCATATTATAAATATATTTACATGTAAATTATGATGATTCCCCTATATTATACAACATAAATATGTTTATATCACCATTTTTTAGGCCGTGTAGCTTAATGGCTATGATAGTCCCACTTCCACTTCTGATATTTATCTATATCAGAACTGTCTTCTTGGAGATGGGGACCCTGCTTGGTACCCTAATGTGGAGTTTCATCGAGTGATAAGAAAAATGTAATCAGGTCTTTTTCTGTCTCAGTATCTTGCAGATTGTGGCAGAATAATTATTTGGTGGAAACACTAAATGCATTCCTCAGAGAAATCTTGTTTTCATTAGATGACAGACCTGTGACAACTGAAACTAGTGGTAGAAAATGATTTTTTTCTTCTGTTTGTCTGAAAACTCTAATCCACACAATGTGCTTATCAGGTGTGAGTGCCGCTGGGAAGATTCTTCTCAAATGAAATGTGACGTTAGTGTTACTGGCTACTAAAGAACCAGCTTCTCTAACCTGAGGGTACTTGCTAACTAGAACTGCTATAAGGGTACAGCACAATTTCAGGTTTTTAACTATGGAAATCAAATTTAGAATATCAAATTTAATCATCCAAAACTATTTATTTATATATGACATAAATATCTTCCCTTATGAAGCCTGATGCTTTAGTATAGAAAGTTGTATTCCAATATTTATAGAATTGCTGATTACAAGTCATTTTATAAACCCACAGAAGGGAAACCTTTAATGCAGGCTGGCCTGTCCATGTTTGAAAATAAATTTGCCAGGCATTAAAATTCCTATGTTAGCATTATTTGACTAGAGAGAATATTTGAAGCAGTAGGGAGAAACATTCTTTGGACTACCAGGAAATTTATTTCCATACCTAAATACTTTATTTCTATGATAGCCAGAAAAATATCCAAAAATTTTTCTCTACAATACACCTGCAGAATATATCAGCCCAGTTAAACTCAGCATGCAATCTGTAGCTGTCAAGAGCAGTAATAAAAGATGTATTGCAACATGCCTCCATCTGTCAGTCTACGAAATTGCGACACACTTCCTGATGAACTTTTTTGTCTCCTACTATTTTGATGGAAATGAAAGTTGCTCACCCAAAAGAACTCAACGAGCACAGAGTTTTCAGGGCCCCGTTTTAACCTCTGCTAAAACCTGGCATCCTCTAGAATATGCCCACGTTGACACTGAAGTGATGACTGCTTTCTTTCCTCAGAACTTAGAGCTCATTTTGAGGGAGGAGGTTGGTGCAGTGTGATCTGGATAGTTTTA
>NW_011893258.1:5854-8318 GCF_000151845.1 Pteropus vampyrus
CCACTCCATTAGCCATGTGTTTTGTCTTGGTCATCATCTAGCTTCCCACAAGGTGGAGTCATGGTATTTTAAGGCAAGCTTTTAAAATTTCAAAGATTGATTGGCCTTTGCAGTTCTCACCAAAATTAATGAAAGCTACATGATTAAATTCTTTTGTAGTATGTCACCTAGAGAGCAGAATTTGATATTATATTTTAAGATAATGGATGTGTATAATTAAGCATATTATAAATATATTTACATGTAAATTATGATGATTCCCCTATATTATACAACATAAATATGTTTATATCACCATTTTTTAGGCCGTGTAGCTTAATGGCTATGATAGTCCCACTTCCACTTCTGATATTTATCTATATCAGAACTGTCTTCTTGGAGATGGGGACCCTGCTTGGTACCCTAATGTGGAGTTTCATCGAGTGATAAGAAAAATGTAATCAGGTCTTTTTCTGTCTCAGTATCTTGCAGATTGTGGCAGAATAATTATTTGGTGGAAACACTAAATGCATTCCTCAGAGAAATCTTGTTTTCATTAGATGACAGACCTGTGACAACTGAAACTAGTGGTAGAAAATGATTTTTTTCTTCTGTTTGTCTGAAAACTCTAATCCACACAATGTGCTTATCAGGTGTGAGTGCCGCTGGGAAGATTCTTCTCAAATGAAATGTGACGTTAGTGTTACTGGCTACTAAAGAACCAGCTTCTCTAACCTGAGGGTACTTGCTAACTAGAACTGCTATAAGGGTACAGCACAATTTCAGGTTTTTAACTATGGAAATCAAATTTAGAATATCAAATTTAATCATCCAAAACTATTTATTTATATATGACATAAATATCTTCCCTTATGAAGCCTGATGCTTTAGTATAGAAAGTTGTATTCCAATATTTATAGAATTGCTGATTACAAGTCATTTTATAAACCCACAGAAGGGAAACCTTTAATGCAGGCTGGCCTGTCCATGTTTGAAAATAAATTTGCCAGGCATTAAAATTCCTATGTTAGCATTATTTGACTAGAGAGAATATTTGAAGCAGTAGGGAGAAACATTCTTTGGACTACCAGGAAATTTATTTCCATACCTAAATACTTTATTTCTATGATAGCCAGAAAAATATCCAAAAATTTTTCTCTACAATACACCTGCAGAATATATCAGCCCAGTTAAACTCAGCATGCAATCTGTAGCTGTCAAGAGCAGTAATAAAAGATGTATTGCAACATGCCTCCATCTGTCAGTCTACGAAATTGCGACACACTTCCTGATGAACTTTTTTGTCTCCTACTATTTTGATGGAAATGAAAGTTGCTCACCCAAAAGAACTCAACGAGCACAGAGTTTTCAGGGCCCCGTTTTAACCTCTGCTAAAACCTGGCATCCTCTAGAATATGCCCACGTTGACACTGAAGTGATGACTGCTTTCTTTCCTCAGAACTTAGAGCTCATTTTGAGGGAGGAGGTTGGTGCAGTGTGATCTGGATAGTTTTAAGATGAACACTTAACATTCACCACTGTGTATGAGAAGAAATACAAGACCATTTAGAAATTCGACAGCAAGAGTCCATCACTGAAAATTCCATGAGAGCTTGTTACATTTTTCAACCTCTTTTAAAATGTGAAAGAAGCATGAAAACTATACTTTTCATGATGGTAGGGATGAGTTGCCACGGCCTTTAATTTCTGTGGACTGTATTGGTGCAAACTGAAGTTCTTAGAGCTAAATTTTTTATCAGTTACAGTCAAGTTGCTTAAACTTTCAAGCCTCAGGTTTTTTTTTCCCATTAAAAAGGAAATAATAAGTTCTACCTTCTAGGATTAGTGAAAGGACTAAAGGAGCTAAACACCTGATACATAGGCACAAAATCAAATTTTTTAAGATATATAATTTCAGCCGATAGAACTCCTTTTTTCCCTTTCCTCCTCCCCCCATCTAGTTTATACTGCCTTTTCTGGCCTTGAAATTTGCTTAGAAGATGTGTCCTCAGAACTTTGCTCCTCATTTGGTTAAGCGGGTATCTGTATGTGTGGGGTAGCACTGCATCAGCTTTTCGTTTCCACTGGCAAGTGTAGGTGTATGGATAACTCTGAATGTTCTTGAGGCAGAAGAAAATATCTAGAGCCGGGGCTGAGAACTTTGGGGGGGAAAAAAAAAAAAAGCTGTTCCCAGAAATAGTCTGTGTTATGGGGTCTGGGGAAGCATTTCTGGATCCAGATGCCCTGGATTTTCAAGTCAGGTGGACGTCATGGCTTGTACCACCGCCACCCCCAAATCCCACTGTGGGTCTTCTGGAATTGATGGGAATTTGCCAGACAAGTCTCTAGAAACTTCGTTGAGGATTCTTCAGATGTGGTCCACATGGCATTTAATTACACAGGGTGGTGCCCTAGCTTCTCTTTCTTAACTGAGGAGCTGAGAGCTTATGAGGTGAAGACTTCACCAAATTCCCATTGATTTTTT
>NW_011893259.1:0-347 GCF_000151845.1 Pteropus vampyrus
CGGGGGGACTGAGGGACGGGCACCGAGGACCCGCTGGGACGTGAGCAGGAGGGGTGTGTGATCGCGGCCTGGCGTTGTGGGTCTCACGGCCGGACGGTTGGCTCGTTGACCCTCATGCTGACCTATGCCTGTTCCGGAAGGGAAGTTCATCTTTGAAAATGTCACTGTCCCTCCCGCACAAGTTGGGGTGCGGACAGTGGGTGTCAGCTGGTGCAGGGGAGTCGGGGCCGGCCGACCTGAGTGAAGCTCGCGGATTAACGGGTCTACAGAGGTGAACACGCTTCATGGGCCTCTTACGTTCCGAGCAGAGGGCGTGAGAGCGTGTGGGCAGCTACCAGAAGTAATGA
>NW_011893259.1:2527-2784 GCF_000151845.1 Pteropus vampyrus
CCTCCTCACCCCATCATTCTAGGAATCAGGAGCTGGGCTCCTGTGCCATCCCAGGCATGAGGATTCTGGCCACGCCCCATAACTAAGCCCATCCGAACAACCAGAAGATGCCTCCTCCAGGTGAGACAGTGGCAGATCTCCGCGGGGGGATGTGGCCATCACACCTCACTGTGCCTGTCTCCATGGATCATAAGGGACAGTCATTTGTAAACTGTAAAGTCAGTTTGTTTAAAAAGGTTGGAGTGATGTTAATTGAC
>NW_011893259.1:2834-5016 GCF_000151845.1 Pteropus vampyrus
GTCATTTGTAAACTGTAAAGTCAGTTTGTTTAAAAAGGTTGGAGTGATGTTAATTGACACAAATCAAATACGTTTCGAGTATATCAATGGAATGTGACTCAGCCATAAGAAAAGCTGAGGTACCGCCATTTGCGACAATGCGGACGGATCTTGAGACAATCGTGCTGAGCGAAATAAGGCTGAAAACCACATGCCATCACTCGTATGTGGGATCTAAAACTGAAAGGATTCTTAAAAATCTAATAACCACCCATATGTGCCTAACCTTGTCCTAGTTGCTGATGGGGAATCAGAATAAGGTGCAAAATGTACTGTCGAAAGGTTGGTTAACATCTCATCTGTAAGAAATGTCACATAAAGAATAACAGAGCAAGTAGGACTCGCACTGACCCGTCTCCAACAGTATCCTGAAAAAAGCGTAAGGAGTAAGGTTGGGACAGACACGTTGACAGCTAATAAGCCAGTTCTTCTGGGGAAGCAAAACAGAAATCGCGGCCGTTTCGCAGAGTTGCACGTTTGCACATTTGAAGTTGTACCAATATTTTACAGAGCCTTGGTTGTCAGTCAACAAGCCGACCTTGATCTTGGAGGCACCCTGGAGCCCTGGCTGGGGCTCCCTAAGTGTCCACAGGTATGTAAAGGCTCTGTGAGCCTTAGTTCAAAGCAATCATCCTTACCTTAAGTGTCAAGGGTTCTGCAGTGGTGGAAGATGATGGACAGAGAATACTTTTGGATGCCAGCGAAGACTAGAACCAAGGAGGAAATACACAGATGGAAAGTAGTCGGGCTTTAGGGAAGCCATGCAGGGCAAGATGTCTGATGCTGAGCGTAATAGAAAAAGTTGGATTCTGTGTCAACATCTATCTAAGTCTATATACTATATACAATTATGTACGTATATATATATTAATCAGTTGAACAATCTAAGAGGCCCACAATCACATGCCCACAGACGTTGCTTCTCCTTATTGATTATGACCTGTGTATAGATATTATTGTGTCATGTCTACCTCATCTCAGGATCTGGAGAATTATTTTGGACACTTGTGGAGGGAGGACTTCCTTCTCATAAATACTCCTAGGTCTAATTCGTCTTCATCTAATTAATTGCTTTGGTTTTTTTTTTTTTCTTTTATAATGTTGCTCTCCAAACATGGAAGGGACACCTGCGACATACCAAATTGGCGTTAGTCTTCATCTTAATCTCCTAAAACTGTTCAAACATACACACAAAAACCCCCAACGCCTCAAGGAACCCTTGTGTCCATGTAGGTCTGTAGCGGTATCTTACTGTTGTTCTAAGTTGTATTTCCCTAATGGCGTATGATGTGGAGCATCTTTTCATATGTTTATTTGTTGTCTGTATATTTTCATTGGTATTTTGTCCATTTTTTCATCGTGTTGTTTGTTTTCTTATTGAAGTTTTAAGAGTTTGAGTTTAAGAGTTCGAAGTTGAGTTTAAAGAGTTCTTGGTACATTTTGCATAATAGTCCTTGTTCATGTATCATGCCTTTGGTGTTTTACTTAAAAAGTCATCGCCATATCCAAACTCATCCCATTTTGAGTTTTATGTGTGTGTGAGGATTATAAGTTCTGTGTCTAGATTCATTCTTTTTTTTTTTTCATGTGATGTTTTTCCAGCACCATTTATTGAAAAGACTGTCTTTCTTCCATTGTATTACTTTCGCTCCTTTGTCAAAGATCAGTTGACTATATTTATGGGATGTATTTCTGTTCCACGGATCTATTATCTATTCTTTTGCCAATAGCAAACTGTCTTCATTACATAGATTTACAATAAATCTTAACGTTGGTAGTGTCTATCCTATAATTTTGCTTCTCACCTTCAACATTGTGTTGGTTGTTCTGGGTCCTTGCCTCTCCATATAAATGTTAGAATCTGGTTTCTTTTGATATCCACAAAATAACTTGCTGTGATTTTGATTAGGATTGCACTGAATGTATAGATCGAGTTGGGCAGACCTGACATCTTGACAATCCTGTGTCTTCATATCCATGAACATGGACTATCTCTTTACTTTCTTAGGTACAATTTAATTTTGTTTATCAGAGTCCGTAGCTTTCCTCAGGTATATCTTATACATATTTTGTTAGATGTATACGTAAGTATTTCCTTTTGGTAGGTGCTATTATAAATAGTGTCGTCCTTTTAATTTTAAAT
>NW_011893260.1:0-255 GCF_000151845.1 Pteropus vampyrus
GCCGCCCCCGCTGCCCCGCTCGGCTCGCGGGTAGCACAGCGTCGCATCACTGGAACTTGGGCAGGACCCCGACGGGACTGGCGCGCGGGGCTATCCCGGAGCCCCGCGGCTATGCCCAGCGCCCCCCTCCCTGACAGTCGCTCGTCCTGCGCCCGGGCCCGGCCCCCGACGGCCGCGCGTTGAGATGACTTTTCGCGATCTACTCAGCGTCAGTTTCGAGGGACCCCGCCCGGACAGCAGCGCCACGGGCTCCGG
>NW_011893260.1:1597-3963 GCF_000151845.1 Pteropus vampyrus
TCATTCATGAGCAGCAAACGCTGGCCGACATGTACATAAGCAGGCACCAGAAGCCACCTGCTTTCTCCCAGCACTCATTCAGTTTGGAAACTGGGTCCACTCGGATACCCTCCCCAGCTGGGCTCTCACTTCTGCAGTCTCCTCTTGGAGTGGAAGGGAGAGGGCTACATGAGGGTGAGAAGGAAAGGGAAAAAGGCAAACTACTAAGTGTAAAGTTAATACTGTTCGTCGCCATTTTTTAAATTTACTGAGCCCTTGAGCACTTCCAGAGGACTCTCCTGTTTCTTCCACAAGGGTCCCTGCAGTCCTGAGGGGTGGACGGCTGTTCTCAAGGGCTTCCTCCCACACCTGAGGTCCCTACTGGAAGCGTTGAGGCTGGTCAGCACAGGAAGGAGAAGGGGAACAGCATTTCTAAGGATGCATTTGCCTGAGTCACTCCCCCAATGGCTGCAACCTCAGCAGGCCCAAGCCAGGATCTTCCCTGCCTTTCCCAGGCCTATCCTTCCACACTCTGCAGCTGAGTCGGAAAAGGGACAATGGCTTCCCTCCTGCTCCCCTGCAGGCCCTCCCCACATAGCAGCCAGATTGACTTTTATACATTATAGAGTGTCACGCTCTACGAAAACCCCTCAATGCTTTCCCACTGCCCTGAGAACAAAATCTAACTCTCCACCATGGCCTGTGAGAGGGTGACCTTCAGATTTATTATTGTCCAAACCAAAATGAGACACTAGGAAGATTTATGCTAGAACCACAGGCATGAACCAGGACAGTGTGGGCAAACCCAGATGTGATCCCGCTCCTGTAAGGGAGGCCCTGAATGACGGGCTATCTCCCCTCCAGCCCCATTGCTTGGCAGCTCTGCCTTTTGCTCACTTCATACTCTGGCCCCTCTGACCTTCCACTTCCTTGTCCACACCCAGTGCTCATGTCCTTGCATTTGCTCTTCTCTCTGTCTGTCCTGCCCTCTTCAGCCCCTCCTGGCTAACTCCCCATTGTTTAGGTCTTGGTATAAATGTCCTCTCTTCAGAGAGGCCTTCCCAGATGCCTCATCCTCGGTGTGTCCTTCTCTGCATTTTCTTCCTCAAGACACAGGTTCACTCCTTTACTAGCTCCTTAGCTACAGTAGTATCTTGGTTTGGTGTCTGAATTTCCCCCACTGGCCCAGAGGCTCTGCAGGGGCAGGGCTGTGGTGGATGTGTTGTCACTGAATCCACAGCACCAAGCACAGTACCTAGCATATGAGGAGCAATAGAGCACAGCAACAAGGACCACTGTCTCTGGCACCAGGTAGCCTGGGTTTGAATCCCAGCTCCACCCTCTACTAACTGTGTAACTTCTGGCAAATCTCAGAACCCCTCTGTGTCTCTGTTTCCTCATCTATGATATAGGAATGGTGGTGATGGTTATAATACTGACCTATTACAGGGATGTGGTGAGACATCAGTGAGATATTATGTGTGACTTTAACTGTGGCATGTGGTGAGTGCTGTGCGAGCTGTTGCTTTTGTAGTAAATGCTCAATACGAGATAAGGAATGCATAAATCACCAACTTGTAAAGCACCCAACCAAAGGTTGTTGGGGTAGGGAGAGGGATAGAGGGAGAAGAGAGAATAGAGGGCGTAGGGGGAAGGAAGAAGGCGGGCAGGAGAAAGTCATTGTGCCCCCCTTTAGAAGCCCCCACCACCTAGGCTCCTCGCCCTGCCAGCCGACCCTTGCTCCAGCCTTGCCCAGCACTGCCCTGTCCCAGATGCCCTCATTCCCCCGCTGCCCCTCGATTCACACCAGCTACTTTAGGGAATGATCAGCCTGTGTGTAGAATGCCACCTCCCTGCTATGGCCTTTTTACTTCTTTTAAAATTTCTAGTTACAGGATAACGGACAGATAAAGAGAAAATAATATAGCAAGTGCCTGTGTAATGGCAATCACCCTTGTTGAACAGATACGCACATTTTGCCATAGTTGCCTCAGATCCCTTCCTCTCTCTCTCTGTTTTCAAAGAAATACAACACAGCCACAACGACTAAGTTCCCTCCTCCTGTCCTTTCTTCTTTTGCCCCCCCCCACCAGAGGTGAATCTGGTGTTTATCACTCCCATACATGTTTATACTGTTACCGAAAACATATATATCCATGATAATATAAAGTATTGTGTTGTGTGTCTTTAGGATTTATGTAAATCGCACCATGACTTGCGAACCAGTCTTCAGTTTGCCTTTATACCCAACATTATATCGCTGAGATTTATCCATGCCGGTTCATTTTAGCAGCAGTATAGTATTCTGCTTGAGAGTGTTCCACAGTATGTTGATGCAGCCCCCTGCTGAGTGTCGGGGGCGGCAGGGGGCGCAGAGGCGGAGGGGG
>NW_011893260.1:8574-10175 GCF_000151845.1 Pteropus vampyrus
ACTTGAGTATTGGGGTCACATGCTTTCTTCTCCACTCTCATCCCTACCCTGGTCATCAGTGTGACTCCACTGTACCGAGGTGACCCATGCAGAGACCCTGGCCTGAAGACTACAATGACTTCCCGCTTATCTTTTCTTCCCAGGGCCATAACCTGGCCCTTATGCCTACCTTGATCTAACTCCTCCCAAATCCTCAATGAATCTCTGCCACCTGAGTCCATCTGCTCATTGGCTTCCATGACACCTGCTCATTCACCCCAACCTTGACCAAGCCTTCACCTCCCTGCCCTCACCTTGCCCTCTGGTCAGTTAGGCCTCCCTTCCCAGCTACTACCATGATCCATCACTTTACCCGATCTCGCCACCTTGAATTCCCTTGCCTCCACCTACTTCTGTGAGCCCCAAATCCTGAATCCAGCATTCATTTATGTGGAATACAGTGGTGTACTGGTAAATGTTTAACAGTTGGCTAATGTATAGCACCTGCCCATTTCCATTGGAGTAATTATTTCCACTGTGATCAACTTCAAGCTACCCAAGAGACATGAATCTGCTTGCAAAGTTCCTGAAATGTTAACAATCAGCTCTTGTAAGCCATGGCAAACCAGTGTCTAGCTGAGCACTTGCTAAAGAAAAAAATCACATTTTCCATAGTCAAGCTTCTTCCTCCAGAAGCCTCAGTGTGTCTCCAGAAGTCCTGCATGTTCCCTGTTGGCTCTGAAACTCTCTTAACCCCTCTTTCTTTCTAAGGGATCTCACTCTATCAGTTACTGGTCAACCATCCCTGTCTTCCACTTGTCCTCTGCCCACACACACACAGCAAGTAGTTATGTCCTGAATTTCCTGTAAAAGTAATTCACCCTCGATCTTGTGGCCCCTTCACCCTCATCCCCTCCCTATCTTCTCACTATAATCTTTTCTCCTTTTTACCTACTTGCAAGAATATCCCTTACTACTTACCTCTTTTTTTTTTTAATTCAATATTACTCTTAATCCTAAATTTTAGAGCTGGAATTAGAACCCAAGTACTCTGGCTCCAGAGTCCTTGTTACTTCATGCCAGGGTCAAAAGTCAGGTTGAGGCCAGGCTTCAGGTCAGTTGACAGCAATGTTTGTTTTTATTAATTTTTTATTTTTCAATTACAGTTCATGTGTACAACATAGTGATTAGACACTATATTACTTTTGAAGTGATCACCCCCATAATTCTAATACCCACCTGACACCATACGTAGTTATTACAATATTATTGACTATATTCCCTATGTTATATTTTACATCCCCATGACTGTTCTGTAACTGCCAATTTGTACTTCTTAATACCTTCACCTTTTTTATCCAGCCCTCCAATCCCGCTCCCACCTGGAACTATCAAAATGTTTTCTGTATCTGTGAGTCGGTTTCTGTTTGGTTTGTTTATTTTGTTTTTCAGATTCCAGGTATAAGTGAAATCATATGGTATTTGACTTTCTCTGTCTGACTAATTTCCCTTAGTACAATACCCTCTAGGTCTATCCACGTTGTTGCAGATGGCAAGATTTCATTCTTTTTTATGGCCGAGTAATATACCATTGTATATATGCACCACATCTTCTTTATCCA
>NW_011893261.1:0-1269 GCF_000151845.1 Pteropus vampyrus
GCGTCCCTTCTCCGCGCCTCGGTGTCCTCCTCTCTGACACATGGATCGCGGGGGCCACGTGTGCAAAGCGCTCGCACCGTCTGGCGCCCGTGGTAGGGGCTCAGCACGGCCAGCACCACGCCCTTCACGCGGTCAGAAGCGAGCCGGGGCCAGCGACAGCGCAGGGCGGTTTGCGGGGAGCGGGCATGTTCGCCGCCCCGCCTGAGGGGTTCTGGGAAGAGGATGAGGAAGTTGACCTCATTCTTCGGGAATGTCCACTTTCCAACAATTTCCCATGACAATAATAGGTGAGCTTAACTTTTATCGTCGGGGTTGTTTTTACTGATTGGCAAGTCTAATTAAAAATGTGACTGAAGTTCACCGAGTTCTTTGCATTCGGTCGACTACTTGGTGTCCCAGTAGCCTTTGAACGAGATCGTCCTCTGACCATTCAGAGAGGAGGCGTGTAGCTCTTCGAGGCCTGTGTATGCTGGTGACAGCTGTGCTAGGTGGAGACACATCCCTCCCTAATGAGTCAGTCACCCCAGGAAGTTGAATCCTTTGCTCCTTCGGTTGGGTGAGTGCTGTGATTCACCTGTAGTTCTGCGCCCAGCAGCCATTTGCTTTCTGCCCGGTGACCCCGATGTCCCTTTGAGAAACCAGCCTCCCTGCATTTCCAGCCTGTGAGGTTTCAGCGGCGCTGGCCACCCCCAGCTCCAGAAGTGGCCGGCAGCAAGCTCCGTGTAACATTCTCTTGGCTTCAGTGGTTGGCTCAGGGACCAGAGCCACTGTGGCCAGAGCCACTGCGGTGAAGGAGCCTGTCGCCAGGGCCTCGGGAAGAGTGGACGGGTGGCCTCTCCCATGCTTTGACTCTGGCACGATGTACGCTCTGCAGCTGCTGAAGCCATTTGCTCCCGTGGGAAGGGCAGCCTGTCCGAGAATGGCACCCACTCAGAGGAAGAGGAGCTGAAAGCTGGAGAGAAACCGGACTCTGGTGCCATCCACTGGGTTCCTGGATCAAGCCGTGCCTGAAGCGAGCCCTGCCTTGGGCTTTTCCATTACACGAAGTGATCACTCCCCTCTTTCCCTACCCATTATGCAGCGCTACAGTTCCCGCTACTTGACTGCTGGGGGAACTGAGCAGTGGCCGCTGTTGACCAGGGCCTCCGTCTGTGCCAACTGCTGTTCTAAGAGCTGCAGGTTCATTATTCGTTTATGCCTCACGACGGCCCGACAGAGATGGTACCATGACCATCTCCATGTTAAAGCAGCGACGACAAGGCTTAGGAC
>NW_011893261.1:1319-2022 GCF_000151845.1 Pteropus vampyrus
TGCAGGTTCATTATTCGTTTATGCCTCACGACGGCCCGACAGAGATGGTACCATGACCATCTCCATGTTAAAGCAGCGACGACAAGGCTTAGGACGTCACGTGCATTGCCAACAGTTCAACAGCTACAAGTAAAAGTTTAAAAGGCATGGTATTTCTGTCTGCCAGACCTCAGAGACAACCTTTTGGGTCAATTTGGCCTTTATACACAGCAAAGCAGGCTTTTCGAGGTGTTGAGAATTAACAGTTTGCAGAGAAATTGGGCAGTGGGCGTTTTCAGCTCTGGCGTGGTAAGGAACCAGGGAGTCCTTGATTGATGGGGATGGAAATCTCCCTAGAGGGGCTTCGCCCCCCGAGTCCACATGCTACCTGGTATAGACCAGGCGATCAATAAAACAAATGACCGTCAGGCCTTTTCTAAGCGTCCACTGCTCTCCCACTGGTCACACTGTCCCTCCTGGATGCAGTGGTGCTGGCTTTGTGTGCGTGTGTGTGTGTGGGGGGGGTCACACATCTAGGTAAGGGCTGACTGCACACCTGTCTCAGATTCACGGTCCCCACCAGACCTGGCTGCCCTTGCCACACCCCAGAGATCAGTGGCCGTGTGTCGCGGCTTCTAGTCTTCCCCCTTCGTGTCTCAGAAGCATTTCTCCTGATCACCCAGGCGGAAGCAGGACCTCATGACCCCCTCCCCTTTGGAAGACT
>NW_011893261.1:3427-4393 GCF_000151845.1 Pteropus vampyrus
CTTATCATCCTGGGCCTCAGCAAACTCTGGGAAAGTAAAGGAGGGGGTGTCAGGTAATGAGCAGATAAAGGCAGAGTCTGAGGACTGATGCAACGGTTGGAGATGCAAATGAGTGCACTCAAACTCAGGAGTGACCGCTGAAGTGGGGGTCCCCCCTGCCACCCCCAGGCCCGAGGGAACCCCAATCACCACTAGACCACTGATGCCGCTCGGGAGCCCCCTTTGGGACTGTCGACATTCCGCCTTTGCGCCCCGCGGTGCCTGCGAGCCCCACTCCCTGGATGAGGCTGGCTTTGAGGTCCCTTCTTGGCTTTGTTTCCGCACACATCAGGCAAGAGGGTCCTTTAGGAGCCAGACCACCTCCAGCTTTGCAGCTGGATAATCACTCTCTGTCCCAGCATGCTTCGGCTATGGGTTTTCCAACTGAATTTTTACAGAAGAACATTCACGCATTAATGTATTCATCTGTTCGACAACTACTTAGTGACATTCTCTCTGGCTCACCCTCAGGTGCCTGCTGAGATCACTTAAGCCACTTTGTTCGTGGGCCCCAGGGACTCCCTTCCAAGTCCAATACCTCCCTCTACCCCCCTTACCCCCACCGGTCTAATTTGCTGGGGAAAACGAGGTTCTAGTTGCATTTTGGGGTCACTAAGCACAGCTGCCTCACCCTTCCGGACTCAGGCAACCTGAGCCTACCTCGATGGAAAGTTTCCCAGTCTCTAGCTGGCCTCCGCCACCTCCTGGCTCCAGCATGTGCACATCGGGCACACACAGCCTCCCCTTCACAGGCAGACGCTCAGGGGCCCACCCAGACCCCCTCTGAGGACACAGAACTCCCCAGCAGACCGACTGAATGGCTCCTTTAAGCTCCAGAGCCCTCTTCTGAAAGAATAAATTCATACAGAGCCATGCCAGGAACTTTCCAGAGCTGCCTCTGAGTCTGTGTCCTGCAGGCCGGCTCTG
>NW_011893262.1:0-440 GCF_000151845.1 Pteropus vampyrus
GCCGTGCTGGAAGGGACTGGTTCGGGCTGGACATGGCCCTTCTCTGCCTGCAGTATGTTGAGACGGAAGCTTCGCCATCAGTTTCCCACATTCCTGCTCACCGCGTCCCTGAAGCCCCAGCTTAAAACACGCCTCTGGCGGAGCCTTGGGCACCCTCTAGTAACGTCCATCGGAGTCTCCCCTAGGCACTGCCAGCTTGTAGCGCGGGGCTCCGTGCCAGGGTGGCAGTGCTGGTATCCTGAGCCGTCCTTTGCCAGGGAGAGGGGCACCGTTGGTCTTCACTTAGCCTCCCGAGAGGAGGAAGGACCTCCCCTTTGGGTCAGTGGGGGCGGTTTGGGCTTATTCATGAAGGAAAGCTTAGATTCTTACCCAGCCTGTAAGAACCGCTCCGCACGGCTGGCACTGCCCGCCCCCCCGCCCCGTTCCTTCATCCCAGGGGC
>NW_011893262.1:3066-3572 GCF_000151845.1 Pteropus vampyrus
TCAAAATAAAGACTCTAGCTTGGCGCAGAGTAAAAACTCAATGAGTGTTAGTTCCTTTCTCATACTTCCTCCAAGACCCATGGTGGGGGAGGGGGGACGTGTCCATCTGAGGTCCATGGGTGGGGTCCAAAGGCGGTTCCCAGAGTGGGTTCTTCAACACACAGCCTTGATAGCTGTCAGAGCCCACGTCGGCAGAGGTTATTCTGCCCCCCTCTCCATTACAAGGCCCTGTATAAGTAGGACATCATCTTCCATATTTTCCAGCAATTAAAGGGTAAGTTATCCTAGTCGTAGTATGTTTTTCCGACAACTCAGCCTGGCCAAGTTATTGCCATTATTTTCCTAAAAACTGTAAGAACTGTAAATTCCTTAAGATGATCGAGAATATCTAAGCATCACAATTAATGGAAATACCCCTAGAACAGGAGTATAAAGCTAGCCACACATACGTGCCTTTAAGTTGTCCGGTATTCACATTTTAAAAATTAAAGACAGGTGAGATTAAT
>NW_011893262.1:4392-7126 GCF_000151845.1 Pteropus vampyrus
GGATTGTTTGGGAAGAATGAAGGAGATAAAGCCTTTTAAATGCCCAGAACAGTGTATTGTTTGTACATTTAAAAAAAAAAAAAAAAGGCAGTTTAATCAAAATAAAGACTCTAGCTTGGCGCAGAGTAAAAACTCAATGAGTGTTAGTTCCTTTCTCATACTTCCTCCAAGACCCATGGTGGGGACGGGGGGACGTGTCCATCTGAGGTCCATGGGTGGGGTCCAAAGGCGGTTCCCAGAGTTGGTTCTTCAACACACAGCCTTGATAGCTGTCAGAGCCCATGTCGGCAGAGGTTATTCTGCAGCCCTCTCCATTACGAGGCCCTGTATAAGTAGGACATCATCTTCTATGTTTTCCAGCAATTAAAGGGTAAGTTATCCTAGTCATAGTATGTTTTTCCGACAACTCAGCCTGGCCAAGTTATTGCCATTATTTTCCTAAAAACTGTAAGAACTGGAAATTCCTTAAGATGATCGAGAATATCTAAGCATCACAATTAATGGAAGTACCCCTAGAACAGGAGTATAAAGCTAGCCACACATACGTGCCTTTAAGTTGTCCGGTATTCACATTTTAAAAATTAAAGACAGGTGAGATTAATTTCCATATGTGTGATTTAACCTAGTATATCCAAAAGATTATCATTTTACCATGTAATCAGAAAAGTTATTAGTGAGATATTTCACATAATTTTTCATGCAGGGTCTTCAAAATCCAGTGTGTGTATTTGACACCTATGGCACGTCGCAATTTGGATGCTAAATTTCATCAATAGTCAGAATTTGGGTTTCCTAAAATGTACAGTTGAGAAAGTGGATTCACACACTCAAGTTGCTTTAAACAAAATTAAGTTTCCCAATAACTGAATCGAGCATCAATTTTTTATATTTAAAATAATTAAAGTTAAACAAAATTAAAAAATTCAGTTCCTGAGCCTCACTAGCTACATTTCAAGTACCCAACAGCCCCATGTGGCTAGTGGCTACTGTATTGAAGACTGAGGCTTAGAATATCACTGCAAATGCCAGGAACAAGGATATTTTACACCAGTAGTAGTATTCAACATTATACTGGCAATTATGGAAAATAAAACAAGATAAGAATGAGGAGTGAGGAAGGCAGAATTATTATTAGTTGGGTCTGTCTCCTTGCGAAGCCCAGAAGATTCGATCGTAAAGTTGATTAGAGTGTACAAAGCAGTACGAGTTGAGCAAGGTGGTCTTTAAATAGACATAAATTTTAAAAATTGTCGTTACCCATATACCAGCTATATAACCAGTCGGGAAATATAACCATGGGGAGGATGCAAAACCCATTCCCAACAAGAGACCATAAAGTAACCCAGAATGAACATGACAGGAAACGTGCAAGACTTGTAGGAGGAAAACTCACAAAATTTAATGGAGATTGTCTGAAAGACTGAATAGGTGGATATGAGGACTTGATGTTGTAGTACAGTCAGTTCTTCCCAATTCAGTTTATTGTTTCCTTTCCATTCCAAAGTAATCTCATCAGGGTTTCTTAATAAAATGTTTCCAAAGTCCATCTGGAAGACCACTACATTAGAAAAGCCAAGAAAATTTTGGGAAAAAAGTTAAAGTGGGAGATTCCCCTACTGGATACTCACAACATATTTTATAAGATGACAGTATAGGCCTGGTTTAGGAATGAAGGGACAAGGGAGTCTGGAATATATATAAGGAATTTAGCATCTGATAAGGTTAGTGTTTGATGCTTAACTCATATAAGGAATTCTATAAGGAGTCAGTAACTAACACTATTGTTATATTTTAATTTTTTTTTATTTTCTATTTTTAATGGCCCACAATTTCACAAGCCACCGGCATCTCTAGTTTGGTATATTTCCTTCTAGATTTTTTTTTTTTTTTCCTGAGTAGTTTTTAAATATTGCATTACCTGGTAGTTTTAGAAGTGAATATTTCCATAGACTAGGGAGTGGGAGCAGACTGTCTTTGTTTCATGATAGTAAAGCCAGAAACCATAAAACAGATTTGACCATGTAAAAACTAATAAGCACTCTATGGTAAAGAAAACGACAAAATCACCGTGATAGAAAACAGATGTATGATAAATCTGTAGAAAGCTTTGCAAAATATGATGGTCAACAATTTAAATAGCTTTAATATTTTAAAAAGCCATACAAATCAATCTGAAAAGGTGAAACCCCCTCCCTCCTATAGGAAAAGGAGGCTTTAACAAGCAATTCGCAAGAGAAAGGATAAAGATGCCAGTATATTTTTGTTTTGTTTTTTTTTTTAAATACTCACTGTCATTAGTAATCAAAGAAACCCAAATTACAAGTTTGCGAGGCTGCCGGTGATGGTGGTTGTGTTTTGTTTTCAATTCATCCTATGTCGGTGAGACTGTAACTGGGTAAAAAACCTTCTGGAAAACAAGTTAGCAATAAGAAACAAAAGTTATTTTACTCACTTATAAGCATGCATCCTCCGGAAACAGGGCCTTGGCGCAGACTTAGCTGGAAGGATATTCGTTACAGTGTTCAAACAAAACTCAAACAACTTAGCATTCGCCAGTGGCCTAGTGGATACAAAATTGAGGCTGTTAGGACTTAACCTAAAATAATGTAACATTATTTGCTAACATGTTTCTTATTTTCACCCAAATGTGAACAGTGGTCGGCTTTGTTGGTCCACACTGGAAAGTCTTCTTTGTATGATAAAAGAGAAAAATGTCTGAATCGGCACGCTCCAG
>NW_011893263.1:0-531 GCF_000151845.1 Pteropus vampyrus
CCCGAAGAGCTCTAAGCTGCCAGGCGTCAGGTGAGGGCTTGACCAGGCTCTCGCTGGGTTAACAAACTTGGCCCGGCGTCCAGGTCAGTCCCGTCAAACCCCAAAGCTGCCTGGTCTCTTCCCTTTGTCTCGGGCTCCTTAAAGGGCTTTACCCTTCGGCTTTCGACGTCCTGTCCTCTGCACTGGGAGTCGCCCCGGTCCTGTTCGCGGGAGGATGGACCAGGGAGGGTGCATACCGGTGGCGCGGGGGTGACCCCGGGCCGCTGGGACTGCCCGTCGGCGGAACCTGGGTTAGGAGCGGGTAGGGCTGCGCCAGACACTCCTCTACCGCAGAGGGACGAGGGGACATCGGGGTGAGGGAGAGCGCGGGCGAGGGAAGCAGCTTCGCGGAGCCTCCTGTGATCACAGCGTGGGGCTGGCTTGGTCGTCTTGGGGCTTCAGTGGAGGGGTCGGGGCAGGCATGTGCCCGCGGTTTAAGCGTGGCTGGAACGGAAGGTTTGGGGGCGGGGGGTGGAGAGGGAGATGGCGCTG
>NW_011893263.1:581-1753 GCF_000151845.1 Pteropus vampyrus
GGGGGGTGGAGAGGGAGATGGCGCTGAAGAGCTAGGAGCAGCCGTTCAAGCGAGAAGAGCCTTCACCGCAGAGCCAGCGACCGTGACCCAACCACGCGGCGCCGGGGACAGGAGCGGACTGGGAGGCCGTTCGCGCCACGCTCCTCCTTGGAGCTCCGGGAACACTGTGTCACGCAGGCTCGTGCTGAGGCACGCTGCGCGACAAACGAGCTCGGAAACCTCGGTGGCTCAGAGCAGCAGTCCCGCGTCTCTCCCTCTGGGGCCGGGGGCCACCCGGGGACGGTTCTTCCCACGGCGAGTAGCCGAAAGCGCGACGGGTGGGGTGGCAACACAGATGCCCTTCGGCATATTGGTCACTTCTGCTCAGATCCCGATGGTCAGAGCGAGTCGCGTGGCCAAGACACACCGCGCCTGCTCCAGGGCGAGGCCACCGAGGGCGGCGAAGGGCGAAGGGCGAAGGGCGGGGGCGCGAGGCTGGACGGACGCACCGACCCCGTCACCGCCGCGTTAACCCACCTTCTTCCAGGACTTGAGCTCCTGGATGACGGGTAAGCACGTGGCATAAAAGAAGGAAGAAGGTCTAGAGCCGGCATTCTCACCCCACCTCTGTGAGTCCTTTAAGTCTGGAAGACCCTCGGTGTCCCTCCTGCTCTGCATAAGACGGTTGTTTGGGCTGATTCCCAAGGTCTCCTCCAGCTCTAGCCATCTTGAGCCTTCAACGTTCAGATGGCTTCACCTGCCACAAGCCTGATGGCTTCTGAAGGGAAAGGCCCGGAGGCAGATGTATGAGCTGAGCAGTACGGAAATGCAGACGCGCAATGGACGGGGCGGGGCGAGCTCGCAGGGTCAGCACGGCAGAGTGAGGCTCCGCGGGCCCGCTTCTCACACTCGACCCGACAGGTCCGGTGATTCCTAAACGGGATCGTGTGCGGTTTTGAGAGAGAGCAGGCCTGAGCGATCGCCTCTAAGCATTCTAAGCAGATGGACAAGAATCGGAATACCAACCCAAGTTCCGTGACCTTTTCGTTACTCTACGGGCTTCCATCCGGGTTCCAAGTCACGGGTCAGGAGCGATTTGGACACCAGCAGTGGTCTTCGTACTCTTCGACCTGTCAGAACTGTGAAACCAAACAGCTCTCAATGGAATTCAACAAATGAGTGTCACAGGTCTC
>NW_011893263.1:3833-6531 GCF_000151845.1 Pteropus vampyrus
TTCTCTGAAGTGCTGAGCTGCGGGGAGTTGAAAGAGCTGCGAACAGCATTCTAGGCCCACTTCAGCTCCTACCTGGTGAGGGACTTGCTTCCTGCGGTTCCCAGGATGGCTTATGTTCCATCCCCGGCTGTCTCTCACGCGGACTGGCCCATGTGCAGAACCAGGTGTGGAGCCTGACCACAGCTGGCTCTAGCGTGACGGGCCACCTGCCATTCTAAGATGACCTCATCCCATTCCCCTGACTTTTTAATATGCAATTTACGCCATTTCTCCAAAATTTGGGTAATGACTTACTGGCTTTTGTCTTGCATTATCCTGCAGTGTGAGTTTTTTTCTGTTTGTTCGGGGGCTTGATAACTGTTCTTTGTAGGTGCTTCTAAATGTATCTACTAAAGGAGTGTTTGAAAAATAGCACTTATTTATTTGCACCGTGCTGGCCATATTTCAGTGTTGGCCAAAGGATTCCTTCCCACCTCCCTTCCCGCATCTACCTTTGAAAAACCAACGCAGAATCAGGGGCTGATGACTAAGTGGCGCTGGCAGGAACGGACCTGGATTTGCAACTTGCCTCTGACACCGAACAGCTGTATGACATTGGGCAAAACAGGGGACTGTACTCCAGCCAATCCCAGGAGCAGCCGGGAACTCTGTTCTAAGGGGAATGCCCACTCCCTCTGTCCCCTCCGAAAGAAGCGAGTCTTAGTAGGGGTTGCTGTGTTCCATGCCACGCCGGCCACAGCTGTGGGCCAGGTAGACATCTGACCGATGAGTGCTGGGCATGATAGGAGGGTGGAAATTAATTAGGCCAATCAGATTCCCTTTCAGAAATCTGAACTGGGAAAAACTAGAAGCGAATCCTGCAGCTGGGAGACGGGTGGGTAGGGACCAGCCAGGAAGCCTGGCAGGGCAGCCAGGACAGATGATAGAGTACCTGGTCCTAGAGCGGACTTGAATCCACACTAGTTCATCTCCAAGGGCGGGCACACCGTGTTTCCTGTGCTAAGGATGCTGCGGGACACTTCTCTGTCCTCTTATAGAAGAAAACAGGCGACTACATTCTTGCCTGCAGTGGGGGAGGGGGATGAAGGAGGCCCACTGCACATCAGCAGGGAAGAAATCATCGCTCAGCTCCCCTCCCCTAGGGGCTTGTGGAGAAGGGAGAAAGACCAGCAGACCAGCAGAAAGGGTAATGTTCCATCCCTGACTGCAGGACAAGGTAGCCCTCTATTTAGCAGAGAATATTATTGGGTTCAAGATCTTTGGTGTAGGACAAGGTAGCCCTCTATTTAGCAGAGAATATTATTGGGTTCAAGGTGCCCGGGGAGGCCCAGAATGCAGTGTGGGGGACAGTTAAATTGTTTGTTATAACGAGGGGGCTGAGTTTGAAGGGAGGACCCCCAGTATGGAATCAGGGCATGTTGGAGGGCACCTCCTTAGATGCTCAGGGGCTGCAGGCTGTCAAGAGATGTACAGCGAAGTTCCTGGTGATGCAGACCTGGAGAATTAAGACTGTAAAAATATTCGCAGTGGAACAGTTTGCATCGCTACGAGGTAAAGCTCTCTCATCATCCAAAGCTTTCAGTAAAATAGTACAAAGCTGCCATTTAAAACCACCCCAGAGTGCCTGGGACTTTCTGGATCACTCAATGGACACTCACTACCTGAGGCAGCGGAGTGAGCCTCTTGTTCCTGGGAGCCAAGTCACCTGCCACAGAACCTTCCCCCAGTGGGCTGCAAGGCCTGGGGGAAGTGTCCACTGAGTGCCCAGCACAGCGCCTGGCAGGGTAGGTGCCCGGCACACGGTGTCATGCAGAAGTTAACAGTACCAGCTCCAAGTAGCCATGAAAAGGAACATGCAGCAGATGCAAAAACAAGACAGCTTCTCATCAGGATGAGCAAAAGCCTTGTTGACCTAATAGCTGAGAGGGCATGTGCATTTGTCACGTCTATATGACAATGTCTATAGGCTCCTACTAGCAAGAAGTTCAGTACTTCCATCTTGAGGCCTCCCTAACACCCCATCCCCAGATAAAGAGAGTCGGCTGCCATCTTTGCCTCTGATGCTGCCACCCAGTGTCACTGATGAAAATGGGTAGCAAAGTCTGCAGGACGCCGTGGCCCTGCAGTGATGCTTCTGCTGGTCCTGACGCAAGGGTGCGCCTCATTCAGGCTCCGAGGCCTCCGTTTCCTTAGGTCATCTTCACAAGCTTGGGATTCTCCCCAAACCTCCACACTAGCAGGGTGGCTGAGCCTCGGCATCCCAGACCCAGCCCACTCTGAGCCAAGAGCGGCAGAGCCCTGTGGCCAGGCATCCTAGGCCAAGCCCACTAAAGGACCCCACAGGCCTCCTTAACTTCAGATCTCAGGAAGAAGGGGCTGGGGTCTCAGTTCTTTGCTCCCTGGGGGCTCTTGGTTTGCTTGTGCCAGAACTCCACACGCCAGGGAGGCCAGCGCCTGCTCAGCTGGAAAATGGGAGGCCCTCTACTTCCATTGCAAAACGGAGGGGCCCCTGCGACTCTCAGCAGGCTCCAAGATGTCCTTCTGTCTCGCTTGTTCAAGAAAGCAGCTGGGAGCCTTTCCTTTCTATTAAAAAAAAAAATGCTGCATATTACATTGAGTTGAGGGGAATAATGATGAGCCAGCCCTTGGGAAGATATTAATTTCCACTTTGTTACAAAAACACACAAGCAGACTGCTG
>NW_011893264.1:0-1527 GCF_000151845.1 Pteropus vampyrus
ATAGGTCATTACGACTAAGCAATCCAGTTAAAATACAATGAATGTCATCTAGATAAGAGAGGTAAAAAGATGGGATAGACAGAAGCCATGATAGACTTAGAAAAAGCAATAAGAAAATCAAAATACAATCAGATAGGGTCCTCCAAGTAGAGAATAAGAGGGCAGGGGGTAATACTTGAAGTCTTTTTAGAGGTTTGTCAATTTTATTAATCTTCTCAAAAACTCAGCTCTTTTTTTAATTAATTTTTTCAATTATATTTGTTTTTAATATCATTGATTCTTTCTCTAATCTTTATCATTTCCTATTTCTGGCATGCTGTGGGTTTATTTTGTTCTTTTTCTAGGTCTTGAGGTTAGAGGCTAGATGATTAACTTGAGACTTTTCCTCTTTTCTAATGTATGCATTAAGTGTTATAAGTGTCTCCTCAGTTCTGCCTTTGCTGTGTCCTACAAATTTTCATGAGCAATTAAAATTTGTCTTTTAATTTTCATTCAGTTCGTTTTTAATGTGTTATTAAAATATCATATTTTTATTTTCATTCAAATTTCCCTTGGGACTTCCACTTTGATACATATGTTATTTATAAATGTGTTGTCTAGTTTTCAAGTATTGGAGACTTCTCTGTTAAATCTTTCTGTTATTGACTTCTAGTTGGATTTTATTGTGATTGGAGAACACTCTCTGCATGACTTCAATTCTTTTAAATGTGTTGAGGTTTGTTTTATGACCCAGGATATGGTCTATCTTGGTATATGTTTTGTGGGCAAATCATTTTGCCATTTCCTTCTGGCCTCTGTGGTTTATGATGAGAAATTTGCTGTCATGCAGATTTTTCCCCTCCCCCCGATAGTTAAGATGGCGTTTCACCCTGCTTTCAAGATTCTTCCTGGTTTTCAGTTTTCAGAAGTTTGACTACAATGTATGTGGTGTGAATTTCTTTAGGTTTGGGTACATTTGGCTTCTTGAATCTGAAGGTTTATGTATTTTGCCATATTGAGGGAGTTTTCCACCATTATTTCTTCTTCAGCCCTATTTTCTTTCTACCTTCCTTTTGGGTCTCCAATAATACGAATGTTAGCTCTTTTGTTATAGACCCACAGGTCTCTGAAACTCTGTTCACTTTTTTTTTTCAGTCTATTTTTCTCCATTATTCAGATTGAGTAATTTCTACTGTTCTATCTTCAGGTTCACTGGTCCTTTCCTCTCTCTCCTCAATTTGAGCTCCTCCATTGGATTTTTTTTTTTTTTATTTCAGTTACCGTATTTTTCATTTAAATTTTTTTAATTCGATTCTTCTTTATCTCTTCTATCTTTGCTGAGACTCTCTATTTTTTCACTTGGTTCAAGTATATTTATAATTGTTAGTCGAAACATTTTTATGATGATTGTTTTATAATCTTTGTCAGATAATTCTAACAACTCTGTTATCTCTGTGTTGGCATCTATTTATTGTACTTTTTCTTTAAATTCGAGCTCTACTTGGTTCTTGAAATCATAACGATTTTTCAGTTGAATTCGGGACATTT
>NW_011893264.1:6552-8416 GCF_000151845.1 Pteropus vampyrus
TAGAAAAAGAAATTGAGAATAATGAATGCAACATCCCTGTAGTGTAAAAACAGGCAGAATATACTTACATTATTTCCTCTTGCCAATAATCTGAAAAAAAATTATCTACCACCAAGCACTCTCTGAAAATAAGAAGCCCTTGTCTCTGGACACCAAAGATACTAAGCTGAATACAACTCAGATTTGGGAGTCACCTGGTCATCTCTCATTTCTTCTTTAGAATAATATCCAAACACTTTAGAATGCCATTTCAGGCTTTCACAATGTTGCCCTACACTCCTTTTACTGCTGAATTTTTTACTTTTCTTCAGTGCACCCTCCAGCCATACTGATCTGCTAAATTTCACATTGCTATTTTTTTTTTTCTGATAATCTTGCAGCCTCAGATGCTCTTTCCCCTTTTCCCTTGACATCAAACTCTTCAAGTCTCATCCCAAAGCTGCCTCTTCCACAAAACTCTTCTCTGATCTCCGAATTCATCATTTTTATCGCAACTTCCGTGCTCATTCGGCACATGACTTTTGCCACAGTTTAACACTTATTTTATTGTAGTTAATAGTGGTCAGTTACTAGGACACCTTCCTAATTGGACGTTTAGCATTCAAACAAATACTTACCGAACACCAACCAAATTCCAGGCAATGCACTTGACACCGAGTATACAGAATAATACGAGAAAGCCCTGCCTTCAAGGAGCTGCATAAGCTAGTAGAAGAATTAGGCATGTAAATAAAGCAATAGTATACAGGTGAACATATAAGTGTTGTAATGATGCCGAAGTGTTATAAAAGAGGGGATGACTAAGGTTGTCTAGTATGGGAGCTGTCAGAGAAGGTCTAAAAAAGTATATGATGCCTCTACAGGATTTTAAAGGAAACAAGATGGAAAGGACATTGTAGACAGAGGCACAAGGCTAGGAGACACAAAACAAAAACTGATGTTTGGGGAACTAGAAGCAGTCAATATCCCTGGAGTAAAGGGCAAGTAATAAACAACTGAAGTCCTATGAGAGATGATTGGCTAAAGAAGCTGCGGTACATATATACAATGGAATATTACTCAGCCATAAGAAGACATGAAATACTGCCATTTGCAACAACATAGATGGACCTCGAGATAATCATGCTAAGCAAAATAAGCTCAACAGAAAAAGTTGAAAATCACATGATATCACTTATATGTGGGATATAAACCTAAAAGCAACAAAAGAGCAGGACAAACAAACAGAAACTCATAGACATGGACTATAGACGAGTGCTTGCCAAAGGGTGGGGATGGGGGAGGAGGGGGTAGGTAGACGGTTAAAGGGGGTCAAATATTGGGGGGTAGGGATAGGATGAAGTGGATAAAGGGGATCAAATATATGGTAGCTGAAGGAAACTGGACTTTGGGTGATAAACACACAATTGAATATACAGATGTCAAATTATAATGTACACTTGAAAATTATGTAATTGTATTAACCAATGTTACCCCAACAAACTTAATTTAAAAAAAATTAAAAAAAAATAAAGGGCAAGTAATAGATCATGAAAGTAAATGTGGACTTTTGGATCTTTAGGTAAAATGGGAATTCGTTGAAGAGTTTCTAGTATATACCCCGTATCACTGTATATAGGATTACGTATTTTAAAAGTACATAATTCTGATAGCGGAGCATTCACTGGATTGGAGTGGAGAAGCATTTATATAAATAATTACCCCAAAATTTAAGCTACCCACCTGTTCCTTTTAGTATATACTGTTAGTAAAATAATGACTGCTGTTTATCTTGTTTATATTATTATTCACTGGGACACACACACATGAATGATTATTTCTAAGACTAGGCTTATATATTTATTATGACAAATGAACAGGAATA
>NW_011893264.1:9601-11385 GCF_000151845.1 Pteropus vampyrus
GCATATTTTACAAGTTGATGTTGTACATGAAAGATTCAGGGGGAAAGCTTTGTGTTTAGAGCACAAGAAGAATCAGTATCTTATTTAATTTTTACAACAACGTAAAAGTTATTATTATTCCTATTTTGCAGGTGAGAAAACTGAGGCCCAGAGAGGTTAAGAAACTTGCAAATATCACATAGCTACTAAGAGGCACAACCTGGACTCACAAAAATTGACAATGTATCTAAACCTTCTATAATTTGCAACCCCCTTTAGTGAACTCCATTAGGGATTTTCTTAAATGTATCACCATTTATGCATGGTATAAGATACATTATAAATTACTCATTTACTACTGTGATAGTTTTGTATTAGTTTGGCTAGACTATATAGTATCCTGTTATTCAGTCAAACAGTAATCTAGGTGTTGCTGTGTGGGTTATTTTGCAGATGTGATTAACATCTTTGACGTTAAGAAGATTATCCTCAGTAATCTGGGTGGGCCTTTTGTACTTAGTGGAAAAGCCTTAAGACCAAAGCAGGTTTCCCTGAGGAAGAAGAAATTCTGTGAACTGCAGTGTCAGCTCCTGCCCAAGCGTTTCCATCCTGCTGCTAACATGGCCTATGTATTTCATACTTGTCTAGCCATACTCTATGATCATATAAACAACTCCTGGAAATCGCTGTGTAGATGTAGCCAACTGGTTGTTTCTCTGTCAGAACGCTGACTGATACATCTCAATGGTTATTCGTGATATTAAACAGTTCATTTAAACATAATATTGCGTGTAACATATATATAATTTTAAATCTTTTTTCATTTAATAAATAGTTTTTATTTAATTTACCTTAAAAGTATAAGAAAACATATGATTTTCCCACAAATTGTTTCATGTTTGGTTTGGGGATCAATAAAGTATTAATGTGAATAAATTTAATGATGTCTTACTGTGTCAAAAGTGGACAAAATTGTTACCATGTCCTGATGCTTGAAATTATTGCACTTTACTTTTTAGAAACAATTGGTTTTTTTTTTTTTTATTTCCCAGTTTTGTTTATAAATGATGCAAGTCTCAGGTTGCTCTCTGCAAACACTTCTTTGTACCTGACATGGTTTGGGAGGAAAGTCCCAATTTCTGATTTTAAAAGGGAAACCCCACATCCTGGGAAACCCCTCAGCCCTGGTCATGCAGTCAGGGCCTCTTTCTGAATAGATGGGTATAACTCAAACTGCAATGCAAGTTTGAATATGAAATTCCTGGCAATGTTAAGCAGCTGAACTTGCAGAAATGGTAGCCACTAGCCACATGTGACTGCTGAGCACTTGAAATATGGCTAGAGGAACTGAATTTTAAACGTTACTTAATTAAATTTTTAAAAACTGATACTTGATTAGTTTTTGGAAACATTTAAAGTATGTTCCAAGTAATTTGAGTATGTGAATCTACTTTTTCAATAGTAAATTTAATGAAATCTAAATACGCATCAGGTATTTCCAATGAAAACATAGCATCCAAATAGAATCTTACACTAAGAAGGGTAAAATACCCATTTTGAACTTAGTAAGAAAAAAGGAGTGTAAAATATTAATATTTTTATTTTGAAGATTGCATTCAGTCAATTTCAACAGTTACTTCATACTTTTTAAAAAAGTGTTTATTATAGAATTTAAAATTATAAAATGGCTCAAATCTTATTTCTAGTGGACAGCAATGACCTAGAAGGCCTGGCAAATGAAAAAAAGCACCTAAAACGGTGGCTATTATCTGCAGAGGAATGAGGTTATTCCTTTGTGAAGATTA
>NW_011893265.1:0-1696 GCF_000151845.1 Pteropus vampyrus
GGCTTCTTCAGTGTTTCTTCCTGTTTTCTAAGAACACGGCATCCCACAATAAATAATAAATGGCCCTTTCTAAATGAGATAAATTATGTCTCTTTTTTTTGCAAGTGAAAATAAAATTGCATTAGACAAACAAACAAACAAACAAACAAACAAAACAAAAAATCGGATGTCTGCTGGCTCACAAGCTTAACTTCGTGCGCGCCTCCCGCTTGCTGACGCGGCCTTGCATTTCTCTGCCATAACGAACCACGGCCGCGAGCTGACTCTGGGCTGAGCCCGGTGAGTCCCCGTGAGTCACTGAACCTGCTGATGGCCTTGGGGACTCTGACACATGTATTCACACTAACTGCAAACGTACTTTAGTTAGTACTCAGTGAAGAGTGGGGGAAAAAACAATTCACTTTCACATTTTACTGAAAGCTGATTCACTGAATGTGAAACATTTTTATCTGAATAATTTAATATTGTGTAGAAAACTATATATATATACACACACACACACACACACACACACACACACATACACGCATACATAAAATGGGCTGTAAAATGAAAGCTTTTAACTTATTTTCTGCTCCTAAGATTACTATCAATTTATTGATCATTCCATATGACGCATTCTCGGCTTTTAGTGCTTTCTCAATGTCAATAAAATACATAAAAACTCAGCACTGAGGGTCCATGGCAGCGAAATCAGTTTTTCGTTCTATAGGTGCAGTCCGTTCACCAAGCTCTTACGAAAAGAGAGGGGAGCAGCGAGAACGTGAACGCGCTGCCTTAGGCTCTCCCTGCCCAGCCTCGTGCGGTGCCCTGGTCCTTGTGCCCGCCAATGCCTTGACCCCCCAAAGCCATTTCGATCGAGGCGCCTGCCCAGCTTTACTCCCTGAAGTCCCGCGGAGCAGAGGCAAAAGGTCGAAATACTTTCATAATGTATCCATAATGTGCATTTTCCATTTGAAAAATACATTTCTTGAGCGGATTCTGCGCCAAGCGACGATAACTGGACATAACCCCTAGGCCTTAGCACGTTGGCACGAAGCGACGACGGATGAGCTTGCGAAATGTTCCTTTTCCGCAAGCCGGGGGCCCGGCAGGGCCATCGAGGGTGCCTCTCATATCGGGCTCACTCAGAACCAGGGCGGCTCGTAAATTAAAATAATTACTGTGTACCTTGACTCTCTTCGCCTTTTTTCTCTTTATTGCTATTTTCATCCCGTTAGATGCCACTCACTTCAAAGAAAATGATACATTCTCTACAAGATCAAGAAATTTTATTATGACTTGCAAGACTCATATTAAATGATTAAAAAATTATATGCCTCCTATCGACAAAATTGGAAGCGATGTATTATAGGGGAGACTTTCCTGCTTGTTTCCCTCCCTCTCTCCCTCCTCCTTTCTCCCCTCCCTCCCTCCCTCTCTCTTCCATCACACACATCCTCGTATTGTTTCATTAAGAAAGAGAAGAAATGATCAAAGGGGAAAAAATACGATTAGCTGTAGTTAATTCATTCCTGTGCATTATAAAACAGCCATCACTTTAATTTTGTATTCGGTATTTGAAACTCTGAGTCTCATTTTATTTCACTCTGTCACTTGATCCTTTCCCTAAAGCGTCCTTTCCTTTCGATGCCTCAGGAGTCACCTTTTATAATTCGCTGGGAAGTCAAACATTCATTTGAATTTTACGAGGATC
>NW_011893265.1:1975-3300 GCF_000151845.1 Pteropus vampyrus
CCTTGGTGCCCGAAAGTCATTTCACATCTAAAACTGTATTCTGTGAAGACGCTGGCCCTTCGTGCCATCGTTCCAAACGCATTTCCCCTGTCTTAGAAGAGCCCGAGCACCTTGGGTGACGGAGCTGAGCACCTACCGACTTCTGGTCACCACTGCCTGACCCCATCGGGACACCGCAGCCCTGTTTCCTAAAACCCACCCTAAAAATGAAGTCGAGTGGATCTACCCGTTCTGCTGAGTCTCCCCCCGACTTGCTGCTCGCCCGGCCCTGAACCGGGAC
The DNA here is from genome assembly GCF_000151845.1 of Pteropus vampyrus. Classification (NCBI taxonomy): domain Eukaryota; kingdom Metazoa; phylum Chordata; class Mammalia; order Chiroptera; family Pteropodidae; genus Pteropus; species Pteropus vampyrus. The sequence continues at coordinate 2,256 of NW_011893265.1, forward strand.
ATCCGGCTCCACGTCCTCATGCACCCCGGTCGCTGACCGAGTCCGTGAGGGGGAAGGAAGGAGTGTCCAGGTGAAAGAGTGGATGCCTTTACGTGACATGCCGCCCAGCAGCCGGGAGAGCAAAACGGATGTCGGATCAAAGACAGGACGAGCCGCGCGCCCGTCGTTGCTACAAGCACGGGATTCTATGATGCCCCAAAGGTTCAGATGCTCTTTAAGCAACAAAACTTTATTTCACCCACCTTCACAGTGTCCTTTCAAAACGTGTCCTGCTTCCCTGCTCTTTGAGAGGAGAGGGAAGACCGTGACATCTGTGACATTGCGCTCGGGTGCGTACGAGTGACTGCGTGGGTGTCGCCGAGAACGGCCACTATGCCCGTGGGTGGGGTCGTTCCGAGCGTTGGAAGCAGCGCTGGCCTCTCTCGTCCTGCTTGCTCCTTCGCCAGATGGTTCCGAGCTAGCACGCTTTTGGATCCTTCTCTTTGGTTTTACAGCTTTACCACCCAACCGTGTCACCCTGAGTGTCGCTTTTCGTTGCTCTCGGCATGCTTCCTTGTGGAAAAGTCCACGCTTGCAGATTTGCTTCTCATAGACGACCTTCGTCTCGGAAAATTTATTTCCTGGGATGAAGTCCCAAAGAGAAGGCTCTCTTTTCTCCTGTCCACCTGGCAACGTGACTCGAACTAGGGTCGCCAGAGAGCCCAGCAGACGTTCCAGAGCGAACAACCAATTCTGCCGCTGTTGCGCACAAAGTGAGAATTAACGGCTCTCAGAACCCAAACGGCCTGACCTTGTCCGCCGGTCACGAGCTTGAAACACTTCAACTCAGGGGGTCCATACTGGCTTGCAAGGGGTTTTGAAAAATCTCTGAGTCCTTGGTTATGTCATTCGGAAGCACGTTTTCTTGTCACAAATTCTATTACTATTAACATTACTGTCACTATTACTACTTACACCGGCATCCTTGTCCCCTTCTGGGGGATTCTCCTGCCTCCTTCCCATCTAAGTGGTCCCAGAGGGGTCTGTAGGGACGTGACTTTGGAGG
>NW_011893265.1:3350-4163 GCF_000151845.1 Pteropus vampyrus
TGTCAGTTCACCAAGCAGGCACGAGACCCGCCATCGTGAAGTTTGAAACTTCATGGCCAAAGAAGATAACGATGACAGCAAAACCTGACTCCGCGGCAAAGCAGGAGCATCAGCTGTCTTCCCACCGACGGAAGCCCATGCAGGCCAGACGGGGCTGGCTCCGCCGCTCAGCTGGCTCCCCCCGCTGATAAAACCACGTGACTGCTGTTTCCTGAACACGTTTTCATTTCATCGAACCGGCAGAGAGGAGCAGCACCTTGGGTTCAAGAAATGCTAAATTGCCTCCTTTCTGCTCATAGAAAAATCAATTTATCCTTAAGTCAAACTTGATAGTCATTCTGCTATATTGCAAAACACATTTCCGAGAGTCTATTGAGGTTTATGAGACGGCACATGCAGTATTAAAACCTGGCCAGACCTTGGTCGTGCTGCCAGCACCCCAGGATGCCATCTGCACGTGTGAGTCTCAGGAGCTCAGTGGGAACTCCCCCAGGTGCAGCCATAACGCCCGCCTGAGGTCAGTCAGTGTCCCCCGCGGAGCCGCGACAGTAGTGTGAGCTGGAAAGACACTGCGGTCTTAGACGACGTCCTTAACGTTTGCGGAGCGTGGAGCTCTGCGCCTTGTGGTCATTATGCGCCTTATCTCCCCTCCTCGCCGCTAGTTCGGACATGGAGTCCGCGTTGTAAACATCCCCTGCCCCCTGGGCCGCTCACGACGTGGGCCCACACGCCAGGTGAGAAGAGCCGGGAAGAATTCTCCCCCTGGCACAGGGAGGAAAGAAAGGGAGAGACCGTATAAGCAGCCTCCTATGG
>NW_011893266.1:0-465 GCF_000151845.1 Pteropus vampyrus
TCCTGCCAGCCCAGAGCTCCAGCACTCAGCAGCCTGTGCCCCACACACCACCGACACATTTTCGGAGTCGGCTCCAAGCTGCCGATTGGGGCTACTGCTTATTCCCTCCAAAATATCGTTCAGGAGGCGGCAAGGTTTTAATTGCAGGTCTAGGTGTAAATCTCAGCTTTACGCTGGGAAACCTTGAACAAGTTAACTTCTTTAAACATTCTTTTTTTCTTCATAGTAATCTAGATTAGTGCATCTGCTTCATGGGTTACTGAGAGGATCAGATGTTTATGCACATGTGCTCACATATTCCAGGCTGAAATGACTCATATGCTGTGGGTTCCAGCTCCCTCCCCTGGTTGTAAAAGGATGCCTAAGAAGGGGAAGGGACCCCAAATATGTGCTTGCTTCTCTCCATCACACCTTTTATGGCTGTCTTTTCTCTTCCTGCCCTGCCCAAAGCTGGGACCTGAGCCT
>NW_011893266.1:2275-2926 GCF_000151845.1 Pteropus vampyrus
AAATCTCTGAAACAGCCAGGGAGTTTTGGTTTGTAATAGAAGTAATCTATGAAGATGGCGGGCAGTAAAGCTTGGGAGAGGAGAAGCTCCTGCCACGTGACTCAGGCCTTTGACTTCAAGTCAGTGGTGCCTCAAGGGATAAAGGAAGGGGGAGCAGTGTGCACCTGGCAGGGGCAGTGAGGGGTGTGACCCTCACCATCCTCTGCGGCCACACTGATGGGGGGAACATTTACAGGGTCAGGAGTCAGGAGTCCCGAATCAGAGTGGTAACAGGAGCCGAGTCAGAGGATGCCTACAGCTGAGTAATGAGCATAAGGCCGTAGCCAGATATCGGGGGAACAGTCCAGAGAGACTCCGCCCCCCTTCCTCTAGCACACTGGGGCAGTGCTTGTCAATCTTTTTTTTCATTACGCAGCCAAAGGAACCTTTTTAGACATTTTTTTTCTAATTGCCTCTCCCCATAACATTCTAATACCAGAGACACACGGTGTCTGTCTACGCATGTGGTCCTTTGGGGCCACCACTCACTGTGATATTGAAGACTTACTCCTGCCCCGTCCCCCAGAGCCCGTTTTCACCCCTTTGAGAGCACTTGCACCCTGATGAGATATATGTCCTGGAACGGGATCTAGAAGGGAACGAAGGTCAGAT
>NW_011893266.1:5986-7428 GCF_000151845.1 Pteropus vampyrus
TCAAAACAAAATCAAAAACAAAAGATCAAAACCATGCTGGCCTTTCTTAAGGGAGACAGAGACAGCCAAGTTAGAATTTTATCAGACAGTTCCTTCAATGTACACTTCTAATGTCTTAGGTTAAATATCAGAATACTAAATATGATAATAGCTTTGCATAAAATATTGAAAAGATGTGTGTTTGTGAAGGAGTGACTTTCACAAGTCACATTTATCATAATGTAGTATTAAATTATAAAATATATACTTTGTGCCTGGAAACACACCCATGAAATAGCATAGAGAATTTATGTCCATATTAATAATATCACGATGGACAAAATAAGCTACGTCTTGTTTCTCGGAAAGATAGGTGTGGCCTTGACAGTGGCGCCATGGTGATATTTCATTTATTTTACAGAAAAAAAAAATTGCATAAATAAAAATTGTGCTATTTCATTGAAATTAGTAATAAAGTACCTTGGGCCTTACATTCCACAGTGAAACCCCTCCAAGGAAAAACTTGGGTGCCCTACCCGTGTACCCAGAGCTCCAGGGGGACCGGTTTTATGTTTCTATTTGGTAAGTGGGCTGAGGTTAGAAAAGACCTTTGTCCCTTCAAAGCCCGACTTCACCTTTCCTGGAGTTCAGCTCTACGTGACAGGTGGGACTTTAGAAGCTGCTGCTGCTGAACTACTACTAGTAGTAATATTACTACTACAACTGCGCCACTAGGGGGCCCCCTCGCCTGTCTACCAATGAAACGCTGGGCGTTGGTGAGTGGGGCGGTTCCAGGCCAGCCCCTGAGGAAGCCCCAAGCACAGGGTGGGAGTGGAGAAGCCTGGCTTGAGTCGTCCAAGCTGAGTGGACTTAGAGGCCAGCTCTCCGACACCAACCTAGGCTAGGCCTCCTCACGGACAGCCCGAGAGAGCTACCGCTTCTGAGCATGCATTATTCCACAGGTGCTCATTTTGCCCCTGGTCAAGTCACAGGTCTGTTGGCTGCCTTCAAGAAGTCGTAATTAGATGTGGTTGGAAGGGGGATAGTTCTGTTGTGCGTAAAGTAAGCTCTGTACATGGTACATTGGGAGCAGGGGTAGGCAGTGAACTCAGTAGGAGTCTGGCCTTCTGTCTCATGCGACTTTTAGTCTGGCCTGAGCGCTGGAGACCCTCCGGTCTTCCAGACGTGATCAGACTGCAGCACTAGAGACTAGGGACCCGCCACCCCATCTCTGTTCGCACCTGTGCCTTAGAGACAGACTGAGGGAAGAGTGAACTAAATCACTGCTTTACGAGGGTGCTGTGGTCCCCTGGGTCTCTTGGTGACCTTACAAAAGATGTTCACGTCTCTGGAGTCACTGGGCTTTCTCGAGCCTTGCGGAAGCTGAGAACTAAGGACCTGGCTCTCTCTGGCAAGGCACAGCCAAGCCCTGTTTGTTTATACCTCACCGATTCGGCTCACAC
>NW_011893267.1:0-518 GCF_000151845.1 Pteropus vampyrus
GAGGGCCGCAGGCTGGCTCTGATCTTAGGTGGGGGGCTTGGGGGAGGAGGGAGGGATTGGGGGACGTCGGACAGGGCAGCAGTGGTGGTAAGGGGCTGCTTGGCGCTCAGCTCGCGGCCTCGGGACACGCTTGACCTTGACCCCGAGCGGTGGCGACCTTCCGAGTCACAAAGGTGATCTTTGGGATGGATCGCGTGTGGAGTGATCGAACTGACGGAGGAGGAGGAGGAAACGAACACCGCGCAGGTCACGATGCTGCCTCCGCAGGTGTTGGCGGCCCATCCAGCCACGTGGGGACTCCGAAGGGGAGCAGCAGGCTCCGCAGATGGTGCGGACGAACAGCTGTGGAGGGCTACGTGCCTGCGTGTGTGCGTGTGCGCGCGTGTGTGTGCACGTGTGCGTGTGTAAACGAGGACCTGATGAAAGTTCGAGACGCCAGCAGAATCCAGCAAACCCGTGCCCCGCTCCTCTATGACGTTCTTCCCTGGACCATGGTGCTCCGTCAACGCATTTAAAAC
>NW_011893267.1:1203-1600 GCF_000151845.1 Pteropus vampyrus
CTCGCGGCCTCGGGACACGCTTGACCTTGACCCCGAGCGGTGGCGACCTTCCGAGTCACAAAGGTGATCTTTGGGATGGATCACGTGTGGAGTGATCGAACTGACGGAGGAGGAGGAGGAAACGAACACCGTGCAGGTCACGATGCTGCCTCCGCAGGTGTTGGCGGTCCATCCAGCCACGTGGGGACTCCGAAGGCGAGCAGCAGGCTCCGCAGACGGTGCGGACGAACAGCCGTGGAGGGCTACGTGCCTGCGTGTGTGCGTGTGCGCACGTGTGCGTGTGTAAACGAGGACCTAATGAGAAGTTCGAGACGCCAGCAGAATCCAGCAAACCCGTGCCCCGCTCCTCTATGACGTTCTTCCCTGGACCATGGTGCTCCGTCAACGCATTTAAAAC
>NW_011893267.1:5345-6078 GCF_000151845.1 Pteropus vampyrus
ATTCCTACCAAGGAAGACTGTCGTTTTATCATTTGTGTGCAGCCTGGCTTATTTTCCTTGGAGGTCACGGCCTGGGAGGGCAGGGGAGAGGACGAGCCGACCAGGCCTGTGATGGGGGCAGATGGACTTACGGGAGACGAAGCGAAGGCTCTTGGGTGTAGGCTGCACCCTGCGCTCCAGGGAGCGGGCCTCCTGGATGCTGGACGTCCATCAGTGAGGCCCGGAAACAAACTGGTATCCACAAGGGATAATGACGTGCATCTTACTTTCTCTGCACGGTGTCTGCCACAGAAGGTGGCCCCTCCTCAGGGGTGACACCGGCCCCGCGCATCGCTGTGTCCCTGGGGCCTCTCCCTCAGGGGCCATCCCCGGATGAAACAGAGGACTGCTTGGCGAGCACCTGGCCGGTGTTGACCGAGCGCCCAGGGACTCCGAATCTGCTTCCAGAAGGTGCGCCGATGAGCAGCATGTCCTTGCACTAGGCCTTTGTCGAAAAGGAACATTGAAGTTTTTGCAGTCACACTTGTTCCTTAAAGAAACTTGCAGAATGAGGGATGTGCAGGGAGCATAGAACCTATCCAACTGCAGCCGGAGGAAGCCGTGGACTCCCCAGCGGTGCCCCGCCCTCCCCAGCGGTGCCCCGCCCTCCAGGTCGACCCCGCCCATCCCAGGCTCCTGCCCCGCCCACCAGGCTCCTGCCCCCGCCCACTCCGGGCTCCTGCCCCGCCCACCC
>NW_011893268.1:0-489 GCF_000151845.1 Pteropus vampyrus
GCCAGCTGACGCTGGGTGGACACGAGAGCCTCGTGAGTGACTGCTGGGCACCTCTCGTGTGAGCTGCACAGGCAGGGGACCAGGACACACCCAGCGGGCGGCTGTGTCAGATGGACGTTTGTGCCCCTTACAGGAGTCCACAGTTCTAGCCCAGGGAGAACCCTCCAGGTGTCCCCTGGGAGCGTGGTGGCCTGTGCTCAGCCACCTGGGCTGGCACGAAGCTTCCTAGGAAGAGCCGGGGGCCATGGCGATGCCCTGCCACCCCTCAGGGGTCCGCAGGCCCCTGGAGTCCCCAGCCACACAGGCCCAGGGCACTCAGCCAGCCCCTCCAGGAGCACGGCCTGGGTCCCTGAGCGCCGAGCGCACGCGCACACCGCCCGCTCTCGTTTCAACGGAGAGGCACAGAAGTCCACACCTGTTCTCCGGCCCCCAACCTGTGTGGGCCACGTCTGGGCTGTAATTCTGGGGTTCTGCAGATTCTCTCTCCTG
>NW_011893268.1:4249-4811 GCF_000151845.1 Pteropus vampyrus
GTGGAAAATGCCTTTTACATTTACAACTCATGAGCCTGCGACTCGGTCTCCGGCCAGTCAGCTGTTGACCAGAGAGCTCTGTGTTATCAGCCCCCGTTTAAAAGCTAGTCCTACGGTGACACTTCTTGCCAGTCATTCAAGTGTTCGGCTGGCATACAGCCAAAGAGTCATTCTCTGCGTTTGGACACCGAACAAAACTGTCTTCTCGAAAGATAAGATAAAATTCCACTGCGGGGTTTTATGTAAATCACGTCACTTTCTGGCATCATCGATTCTAAACCTCGCGCCGTACGTTAGAAGGGTCTGGGTCTGGCAAGTAGTTTTCTAAAACCACTCGACGCCCCCACCTCACTCTGCCCCGAACCGCGCAGCTCGACGCCTGTTTACCAAGCCCCCTCCTCTCAAGCCCCCTCTAGTCTGGCTACTCCCATTTTGTCCCAAATCACCGAGCTTCAGGTACATAAGCATCTGCCATTGACCCACGTGCGTGCACACGCGCGTACACGTACACACACACACACACACCCCCATCTTCCCAGACCCGACCTGCTGTGAACACCGA
>NW_011893268.1:5991-7373 GCF_000151845.1 Pteropus vampyrus
GCCACCTCCCCGTGCCCGGGTGCGGGGAGCAGGGAGGTGACCTTGCCAGCTGCCTCCGTGCCCCTGGGTGCTCCAGAGCGCTGGGCGGGCTCCCGAGGGACTTGTGGTGGCTGTCCCAGCCCACGGAAGCTCAAGGACGCGCCTGTGTTCAGTGCTCCTGTCCCAGGAGCCTGTCACACCGTGTGAGCTGCGCCACCCTCAAGAACCCAGCCGGGCAGGGACCGTGGGGCGGTGACGCTGTCCTCCTCAGACTTGAGACGAGGGGTCCGGGACACAGGCCTGTGGGCTGTGCTCCCTCCAGCACACCCAGAGCAAGCTCCAGAGGGCCGCAGGCTACGGCGCGGGACCGTGACAGGCGGCACACCGTTGTCCCGGTCCACGGTGACCCGCACTGCCGTGCTCCCAGCAGCAGCTTGGTGACACACGGGTGCACCCAGCATCAACACCAGCTGCTAAAAAGTCCTGGGAATTCCCAGGTCTTCACCAGAAATGACCCGAAACTCTTAATCCATCCGGTGCCACCAGCTCAAAGGCAGCCCCCGCGTGGCTCCCAGCGGCCGGCATTCCCTCGGCTCCCCAAACCCAGCCCGGACTGTCCAGGACACCACGCAGGTGACCGATGGGGTTTCCTTCCACGACGGGCCATCGCCTTCCTGAGATGACACTCGGGCCCCCCTTCCTAGAAGGGAAACGAGGCACAGACAGGCCAGGTGGGGGGGTGGGGGGGCCAGAGCAGCCCAGGCCCAAGCCTGCCACGTGCCAGAGCCCATCGCCATGCCGGGCTGTCCACCCCACACGGGACTCACACGCCTGCAGCCGTCACAGCGCTTTTTAATCCATTAAGCAGTAAGCAAACAAACAGCAAGGGACTCGGGGGTGGGGAAGGGTCCTCAAATGGTTTCCTTTGGAAATAACTTTTAAAAATCAAATAACTGTTATCACTTCGAGCTCCACGAGCTGTGGATGGAGAGGGACCTCACGATCGTGACCCTCAGGACTGACGAGGCAGTAACCCGTCCCCACGTCCCCGGCACATTTACGAACTTCCGTGGCGGCAAATTCCATGCAACGCTCCGCCCCGCCTGGCCTCGAGCCCCGCGGCAGGCTGCGGGAACAGCCGCCAGGCTTCCGCTGCAGAAGCCGCGAGCGTCCGTGGGACCGCGCGGGAGGCCCGCCACCGTCACTTCCCGCCGCTCCGCACGCAGGTCACGATGTCCGGGAGAAGGTGGCTTCTGTTGTCCCTGGTGACCTGTGGGAAGAAGCGAGAGAGTGGGCTTCAGAGCCCCTTCCTCCCTTCAGTCCTCTGGCAGGCGACGTTCAGGGGGAGTAAGGGGGGTGAGGGGGTGTTCTGCACAGTGACTGTGACCCCAGAAACGGGCCGG
>NW_011893269.1:0-632 GCF_000151845.1 Pteropus vampyrus
ATGTACAACTGTTAAAAGTGATAGGAACCTAGATCATCATAATGACGAGATAAATGAGGTCAGTGAGATGTCTGATTCCCTAAGTTCATCGTGGGAGGAAATGCAATCCCAACGGCAGGGTCAAGTGGCTGTGACCACCGTTAAACACAGTGATGAGACCGTGATAAGGGTCACCGTAGGAAGACCCGCCTTCATGGCCATCACAGGTATTGATGTTCTTCTGTGGACAGAGGAGGCCAAGGAGCATCTCCAGTCCTGAGACCTTCCTTTCTCGCCTACAGGTAAGGGGCCCAGCGCCGTCGACACACGCTACGCTACGTTTGGAAAACCATCCTTTGCCATCTGTGTCCATCTGCCTCCCAAACGGCCAGCGCCCAGCAGACGCGGAACCCAGCTGGGGGTCTTCTGTTGAATAAATCCCTCTTTATACCCGCTCCTCCTTTCTCCGGGCTGGTCTTACTGCCCACTGAGAAGAATCACCTCCCGCCACCCACCTGTCCAGGTCCAGACCCTAATCACGCCAAACAGCGGGAGTCGAACCCCTGGCCCAGCTTTCCCTCAGCACTTGAAGCCACCATGAACCTCCCTGAACCTACTGGGCAGGACCAAAAATTAGTATTTAATGATGACCA
>NW_011893269.1:6122-7823 GCF_000151845.1 Pteropus vampyrus
CAGCCCCCCGAAAGCCCTCCTAGTGGCCATGGCCCCTCTCCGGCCGTCACAGCACCCCCACATCCCCCTCTGCACCCCCAGCCTTCACTCCTTTGCCCCTGGAACATCAATGGAAGAGAAGACAATTGTTCAGGGGAGATTGAAAACACCCCTCTCGCTTCTTGCCAGAGTATTTGCATTTTTGGAAGAGGCTCTTATTTCTTTTTAAGGCTCAGAGTGAGAAGCTTTTAGAAAAGCTAAAAATATCTGTTAGAGAAGAAGAAGGAAATAAAAGCGGTCCAGCCTCGCCTGCTTCCCGTGCAAAAGGCTCGGAGCACACAGAGGTGCAGAGTCAGCGCTCCGAGTCTCATCTCCAAACGCGGGGCCGGGAAGGAAGGGGTCGTGGGGCCGGGCCCCTCACAACCAGGCACACGGAAGTCAAGGTGAAGGGACGCAGAGTGACTGCAGAAACACCGCAGCCGAAAGTCGACCACGGCCTGGAGAGTTAACTTAATATAAAGTCCTCACTTTACAGCTCAGGAAGCTAGAACGCAGACCCACGGATGGCCTGCCCGGAGCCACGGCACCGAGTCACAGTGGCTCAGAGGTGACTGCCCCGCCCCTCCCGGCCGGAGCCCCTCGGTGTCACAGTGTGCCTGGACTCTCTACCATCACAGCTCTTGTACCTGCAACCCCGAAAGTGCCTCTGGGGGATCTGGTTCAACCACCGCCGACAGGGGGTACCAGCCAGGATTCCCTGGATGCGCTACGAACTGAAGGGTTGTGTCCCCCCAAAACTGACATGTGGATGCCTAAGCTCCAAGCCGATAGCACTCGAAGGCGGGGCTTTTGGGAGGTGATTAGGCCAGGAGCCCTCGTGAATAGAATTAGTGTCCTTGTCAACGAGGCCCCAGAGAGCTCCCTCGTGCCTTCTGCCGTGGGGGGCTGCAGCGGGAGGAGAGGCGTCCACGAACCAGGACGCGCACTCCCGCCAGACACCAGACCCGCCGGCGCCTTGACCTTGGACTTCCAGGACTGTGAGGGGCGAATGTGGAAGCCACACGGCGGACCGCAGCCGGAGCTAAGACATGTCCCCTCGCCCGCCCTCCGCCTGAGGCTCCCGTCCTTGCTCGCCGTCCTAGCTGTTCCTGCCCATCCTCAGAAACAAGACCTTCCTCTGAGCATCCCCCCTCCGCTCGTTCGCTTCGAACAACGACTCAAAGTCCCCCGCTTCGTGGTCATCAAAACATCCTTACGAAGCATCGGCAAATCGTCGCATTGCCAACACCTAGCAGAATGAGCAGAAAAGCAGAGATGTGAGCGAATTCTCTTCCTGCTCTCCAGCCTCCCAGGAGCACCGGTGGCCTCGAATGTTAGAAAATCCCTCCCGTTTTATTTAATGCATCTTCCCAAGACTTAGCAATGACCTCGCCTCTGCACCCTGCAGCCAGCCCCTCCACCTGTCCCCCGAGGAGAGGTCAGGAGGGGCCGACTCTGGTTGCTGCTTCTGCTTTGAGGGGACAGTGTCAGAGGCCACAGCACAGCACACCGTGTTACCTGCTGGCCACCAGGCAGGCCACTCAGGAGCAGCTGATGGTCACTCCCGTTACACCCTCTGACCCCAGCTGGTTAGCAGATGCCCAGCGCAGAGATCCTTCCCCCGCCCACCAAAACGAGCTGGAGGGTCCAGCAAACGAAATTTGAACTAGAACCTCAGACATG
>NW_011893269.1:9498-10632 GCF_000151845.1 Pteropus vampyrus
TGCTGTGCGTCTGGGCTTCAGCCACCATGCTGGTTCTCCCCAGCTCCTACGACACCCACATCATCGCCTGCTGACACCGCACTGTGCACGTGCCACGGCCCTGCATGGGCCGACCTCTCCCTGCCGTCACCCCCGCCCGGAGCGCCCGGTCCACCCCCTCGTCCCCTCCCCCGGACTCACTCCCCCCACAGCTTCTAGCACAAAGCGCCTTCTCTTCCCCACCGCTGACCGCCGGCCGCTCTCGTGCAACATGTATTTCCATGGTTACTGCATTGGCATCCATCTTCTTCTCCAGGCAGTAAGCTCTGACGCGCACAGGCCTGGCGTACCCAGGTTCCAGCGCGGCGGCCAGCGTGTCATCAACACCCCGCGAGCAGGTCGCGTGTGGGCAGCCCGGGGGCCAGGCTAGCTGAAGGACATGGCCACTTTTTTCCCAGCTATAGTCCTGCCCCCTTGGCGCACGGACCGAAGTCACATTGTGCGACCAGTGTGCCTCAGCCACAATCTCCCAAAGGGTCTCTTCAGCTCCCACGGTGGGATCTGACTGCCACGGGGTGACAAGGCCAGGGCGAATCAGCCTTGGTCAGAGGAGGAGGGGCGTTTAGTATGGACACATCCCCAGTGCACCATGAAGCTTCCCCCCAGAATAAGGAGTGATGAGCTGAGCGGTCGCCCCAGAAGTTATCAACTGCCCCCTATCGTTTAGCTGCGGGACACAAGCTGGCACAGAGGCACTCTCCCGTGCACGTGCGCACCCCCTCCACGACCTCGTCCCGCGCGTGCAGTGGTGCCCCTACCTGACGGGAACGCGCTCCCCTCCCCGGGGGGTGGGGACAGGCCCGGTGGGTCCCCAGGCAACTCCACACCCCCACTCCTCCAATACCGGAGAGCCCGGTGTCCAGTGTCCCACGGTCACGCTCATTCCTTCTCGATCCTCCTCACGGTGACCCGTGTGGCTAGGTGACCCGCTCTCTAACCCTCTCACACCTCGTTTCACCCCGACCCCAGGGTGTTCTGGGCCAGGCCTTCGCAGATGCCCAGGGGCGGCTGAATCGCCTGGAATTTTCCTGGGGTTTGGCTCACGTGGTTTGGTTCTGTAGGTCGGCAATGCTGCGCCCCAGGGAGCCCCCGGAC
>NW_011893270.1:0-834 GCF_000151845.1 Pteropus vampyrus
ACAGCAGCATTCTTCATAATTGCCAAAAAGTGGAAACATCCCGAATACCCATCATCGAGAGATGAATGGACACACACAATGAATGGTCCGTCCACACGGGGCGGTGTCACTTGGCCACGAAAAGGGGGGAGGCGCTGACACTCGCCACGACGTGGACGGACCCTGAACACACGACGCTCCTGAGAGACGCTGGACACACAAGACCACACGATGTGAGATTCCACTGATGTTACATGTCCAGAACAGGCGCATCCACAGACAGGAAGCGAATCGGTGGATGTCAGGGGCTGGGGAGGGGACGGGGTTTTTTATGGTTTAGTTTTTGGTTTCAGATGGTGAAACTTCTCGAATTAGGTGGTAGTGATGGTTGCATGAGTGTGACTATACTAAGAACCATGGAGTTGGACTTTGAAAAGGGTGAATTTTATGGTATGTAAATTATACCTCATGAAATAATAGAACAGAAACTAGATCTATGTTGCTGTCTGCCCCCTGACTCCTGACACCGGCTCCAAAACCCCTGTAATTTCCTACACGACAAGAGCACTAGCAGCATCTGTTCTGATATTCGGTGTCTGCCCCTGGGTCCTGACACCGGGCTCCTAAATCCCTGGGGATTTCCTGGGTGACAGATGTGTCTTTTGTTTATTGAGGTGACTCCGGGTGGGGTCCTGGGTAGAGGGGCTGGTCCAGAACAAGCCCTGGTTAGAAGCTGGACCTTTCAGCCCCACCCCCACCCTCCAGGGAGGGAGGAGGAGCTGGAGACTGAGTTAATCATCGATCGCACCAACTTGTGGTGAAGCTTCCATCAAGATCCCCGAGGTGACATCTGGT
>NW_011893270.1:2320-3436 GCF_000151845.1 Pteropus vampyrus
GGGGAGATGTGTCATTCGTGGATGAGGGAAGTGATTCAGGGTGGAGGTGGAACTGATCCCAGGTGTAGGAACCTCTGGCCATGTCCCCATGCTCAGGACTCAAAGGTCATTTCACAGCTCTGCCCTCTCCAAGCCTGACTAGCACTGCCCTCTGCTGGATATCCTGGGCTTTGCATGTATTCTACCAGCTTCCGGTTCTGTAAAATCCGGCTCTTGTCAAAACCACTCATTGGTCTTCATTAACTGAACAAACATTTGTTAAGCGCCTACAGCAAACAAAATGGCAAGTTCCCTAGATCGTAGAATTTGTGTTCAGGGTGGAGGTGGTGGTGGAGACTGATAAACCACAAGGTTAAAAATGTGTGTCCTAGAAGGTGAAACATTTTGAGGAGAAAAATCCAGCAGCGAAGGAAACAGTATCGGGGGGGCTTTACTTTTTAAAATAGCTTCGTTGAGTCATAATTGACATACAATAAAATACATGCATTTAAATTATAAAATTTGACGAGTTTTGACATGTGTACACCCCGTGAAACCATCAGCACAATCAGGATTTGGAAGGTCTCCCTCTGTGGGGCCGTCCTGGGCTCTGTGGGGTCAAGCAGCATCCTTGGCCCCTACCCACTCGATGCCGGGAGCACCCCAGTAATGACAGCCACAGACGTCCCCAGACACGGCCCAGTGTCCCTGGGGGCGCAGAATTACACAGTTTAGAAATCCTAGGTTAATCCTACTTCTGCCCCCTGAATTGAGACTTCTGTTTAATTTTGATCCCAATGGAGATGAGGAAACTGAGGCTTCAGTAATGACTTGCCTGAGCCCCTGACACAGCTGGGAGTATAATCAGGGTCTTTCTGATGACAGACCCCTCGCTGCACCTCTGCCCTGCCCACTGGACCATCCTCTAAATCTGTGCTCCCTAACACAGCCCTCACTAACCACCAATTTCAATGTTTTATTGAAGCAAAGTACACATAACATTAAATCTACCATGTCATGCGGCCGTCCCCACCGTCCACCTCCAGGACTTTCTTGTCCCAAACCGACACTGTCCCCTGTCCCCAATACACACTTCCTCCCCTCCCCTCTCCTCCCCCAGCCCCTGTCACTTACCAT
>NW_011893270.1:6496-6874 GCF_000151845.1 Pteropus vampyrus
TTCCAGTTTCTAGCTTAATTCCACTGTGATCAGGAAACATTCTGTATGATTCTAATCCTTTCGCACGCATTGTGACTTATTTCATGACTCAGCATACTATCCATCCTTCTTAACTAATAATCTCTGTGCATTTGAAGAGAACAGACATACTGCTGTTTTTTAGTGGAATGTTCTGTAAACATCAAGTTAGCTGGTCGTGCCGTTCCCGTCTTACTGATTTTCTTGTTCTAATTATGGAGAGAGGGGTGTTGCAATCTCTAGCCATAATTATGGATTTGACCTTTTTTTTTTTCCTCTTTAGTTCTGTCAGCCTTTGCTTTGTGTGTTTTGAACGCAGTTAGCAGGGACATACGTGTTCAGCATTGAGATGTACTTTAT
>NW_011893271.1:0-2481 GCF_000151845.1 Pteropus vampyrus
TCCTCTCATGACCACATCAAAATTACAATTAAACAATAAAACAACCATCATTGAAAATCTCCTGAAGTCTAGTTGAACAGAAGTCCTATAAGGACATACAGAAGAAGCCACCTCCAGACTTCATGAGAGGGGTGAAGTGTAACAAGCTGATCCCATACCCACCTGGGGTGGTTAAAAAGAGGGAAGCATATTGCACCCAGTGTGCATACTCAGGCAGGCACTATATCTGGGTCTCTATCAACCTGACTAACACTGTTTACTCCCCACCCAGTGATTTCCTGAGACCCAGCCCACCCAACTTTTAGGCCCACCCAGCTGCTTCCAGTGGCTTTTCCATACAAACAGCCTATCTTGGCTCATGTTGTACACTTTCCTAAAACAACTCAAAGGTTCACAAATGCCGGACAAGTAGCACCTGGGCTCGGTGTTCCCCATACCTCTTGCTGAGCAGCCCCAAATCCGGCAATAGCAGCAGCCAGCCTCAATTCACAGCTTGGCCTCTCCCAGGCACCTCTAAGCCCAGCACAAGAGGCAGTCATCTGTAGATCACTTTGTGGCTCACACCAAGTGGCCCCAGGCAGGGCACAGGCGGAGATGACCTTGGCCTGAAACAGAGCCCCTCCCAAGAAGCCCCAGAATCAACACGCCTGGAGGCCCACTTTATATCACACCAGAGCACCACCCAACCATTTCCACAAAGGAGACACCTAAAGGGCAGAATGGGCAGGCACCAGAGCCCCATTAAAGCTAATCTTGCACCATAGGGTCAACCCCTCCACAATAGCTTCTCTCTGTAGTGAGACCAGTCCTCACAACCAATCAGCTTGAAGATCAAACACTCCCATTGATGTGCACATAGCAACCAGGGCTCAACTGCAACAGGAAGGCACACATGACCCATACAAAGGACAACGCACTAGGAGCATCTGGCTCAGGTGACTAGGGAGACTGTGCCACTGAGCCCCACAGGACAACTACTACATAAGGCCACTCTACGAAGACCTGGAGACTAGCAGCTTTAATACAAAGAAACAAAAACATGGAGGGAGCCAAAATGAGGAGACAAAGAAAAATGTCTCAAATGGAAGAATAGAATAAAACTCCAGAAAAAGAACTAAACAAAATGGAGACAAGCAATCTATCAGATGCAAAATTCAAAACATTGGTTATGAGGATGCTCAATGATCTCAGTGAAAACTTCAACAAAGAGATAGGAAACAAAAATGGAGATAGAAAACATAAAAAAGAAACAAATAAAGAATACAATAACGGAAATAAAGAGTACCTTAGGAAAATCAACAGTAGATTAGATGAAGCAGAGGATCGAGTCAGTGATTTGGAAGACAACATAGCAGAAAACACCCGAAGAGAACAGTGAAAAGAAAAAAATTTCCAAAAAATTAAGATAGTTTAAGGGGCTTCTGGGACATCAAGCATACTAACATTCACATCATAGAGGTACCAGAAGCAGAAGAGAGAGAACAAGGAATTGAAAACCAATTTGAAGACATAATGATGGAAAACTTCTCTAACCTGGCAAAGGAAATACACGTACAAACCCAGGAAGCACAGAGTCCCAAACAAGATGAACCCAAGGAGGCCCACAAAAGACACATCATAATTAAAATGCCAAAAAAACCCCAAAAAACAAAATGACAAAATGAGAATCTTAAAAGCAATAAGACAAAAGCAGTCAGTTACCTACAAGGGAGCTCTCATAACATAAAACTGTCAACTCATTTCTCAACAGAAATTTTGCAGGCCAGAAAGGATTGGCATGAAATATTCAAAGTGATAAGAAAAATAAAAGAAAGAAAGAAAAGAAAGGACCTATAACCAAGATTACTCTACCCAACAAAGCTATTACTTAGAATCAAAGAACAGAAAAAAAAAAAGCTTTCCAGACAAATCACCAAATCAGTATTGCAAGAAATGTTAGAGACTTTTCTAAGAAGGAAAAAAACATCAAGTATATGAATAATAAAGTGGCAATAACTAAATATCACAATCACTTTAAATGTAAATGGATTAAATGCTCTAATCAAAAGACATAGGGTGTGGTGGTGGCTCCATAGTGTAGTGGTTAGCACGTCTGCTTTACATGCAGAAGGTCCTGGGTTCGTACCCCAGGTGGAGCCACGGACCATACCCCGGGTGCGCCCAGCCCCAGGTGCACTCCGCAAGTGTGTGGGAGGAGATGCTCCGCCTTCAGGATCCAGTTCTTAAAAAAGAGAAATGGTAACATCCATAGGTCAGACATGGAAGTTGGGGTCCGGGAGCGGGGGGAATTAAAGAGGGACGGCGGGAAAGGCATAGGGTGACTGAATAGATAAGAAAACAAGACCCTTACATATGCTGCCAAGACCCTTACATATGCTGCCAACAAGAGACCCACTTCAGATCGAAAGATACACACAGACCGAAAGTAAAAAGATGGAATAAGATTCTTCATGAAAATAGAACCAAAAAAAAAAAAAAAAA
>NW_011893271.1:2531-2890 GCF_000151845.1 Pteropus vampyrus
AAAAAAAAAAAAAAAGCCGGAGTAGCAATACTTATCTCAGATAAAACAGACTTTAAAATAAAGCTATAATAAGAGACAAAAAAAAGGACCCAGTAATTCCACTTTGGAGTATTTATTTGAAGAAACTCAAAACACTAATTCGAAAAGACATATGCTTCCACATATTCATTGCGGCATTATTTACAATAGCCCAGATATGGAAGTAACCTAAGTGTCCATCAACAGATGAATGAAAAAAGTGGTACATGTAGACAATGGAACATTACTCAGCCATAAAAAGAGAATGAATTCTTGCCATTTGCAACAACATGGATGGACCTAAAGAGTATTGTGCTGAGTGAAACAGAGAAAGACATATA
>NW_011893271.1:5113-5851 GCF_000151845.1 Pteropus vampyrus
GTGGGCCCTAAAAAAACAAAGCCAAGCAGCCTTTTCTACACAGAGACCTCTCATGCAAACCACACTTCAGGGAGAAAGCTGCACTAAGCTGCCTGCCTCCAGCACTGAAATGCCTTGCCTGCCTGCACTGTGTTCATGGCCAGCCCTTATAAAGGAGTTCCTGGAATAGTATTGTAACCAATAGGACTGAGGCTTTCTGCCATCCAGTTGGAGCTGTACAGCTATATCCCCATCAGCAATTTTTTCAGCCAATCAGAATGGCTCCATTCTGACCAGACAGGACAATGCCTTTCGGACCAATCAAATTGCAAGAATTTAGAGTTCTCATTTGCATGAGGATGGACCAATCAGAAACCAGGGCAAGGACTTCTGTCTTTATAAATCACCTCTCCTCTGGCTCATAGAGTGCACTTTCCCTTTCCACATAAGACTGAAGGCTTTCTTCTGGGCTGGAGTTGAAATTTCAAAAATGAAACATTGAAAATGTCTTGCTGGAGTAAAGCAGTCACAATACTGATGTATACATGTAAATATAAATTATGTTCTGTTTGTCAAATAATTTGTCAATTACTGAAATATACGTGCACTCAGTTTTCTATACAAAAGTTTGTTTTAATGACAGGAAAGAAACATTTGAACTAAAAGTTTCTTAAAACTGGAAGAATGTGTTTTCAGTGGAATGGGAAGCCCCATGTATAGAGGTCCTTATTCATTTTTTGAAATTTGATTTTCAAATCT
>NW_011893272.1:0-2179 GCF_000151845.1 Pteropus vampyrus
TGTCAGTTTCTTGCTTCATCACCCACAGGGACCTTGACTTTACCTGTGACTGCTCCACCTCTCGATTTCAAAAACACCCCTTGCTGGCTCAAATACACCTTCTCACCTCACCCCACGTTGGGGTTCTACCTCATCGAGACTTCCAATTTGCTACCTCCTCTGAAGTCCCTCCAGTCTTCATTAAACCTCATACTCCATAGTCTATCATTATCATTTCTCCTATAATCTTAACTGCCTTGCCCCTCTCCCTTCCTTGATGTGGAGTTGGGCAAAAGCCCAACTCCGCCTCTAGTATCTTCATCCCAGCTGAACACCGATGAGGGGGAAAACACGTGCATGGTACACACAACCCAACACGTCTGAGTGCCTAGATTTTCACTCTCAAATGACCATCTCATAGCTCAGCCTTCACTGCCATTCCACTTTTCAATACCAAGATGAATTTCTACTTCACACCTTCTGAGAACATCTTCCAGCCACATCCAGCTGATGGTCTCACTTCTTTTCACTAAGAAGAGATTCAAATTCCATTATGCCACCATTAATTTAACCTTCCTCATCCTCAATATGTTTCTCATCCTCTCTTTCTTGAGCCCTATTATAAGGGTGCAGGACTCTTCCTCCTCCTATTTGAGGGTCCATTCCTCCTTTTTTCTGGACTGTGCCCTTCTATAGACCCCCTCTCCCCTCCCTTCACCATCTCTCTCTCCCCTCATACTCATTGTTCCATCCGCATATCCATGTTCTACCTCCCACTGTGAACGGTCCCCTGACCCCACAGCGCTCTCCAGTGTCACGCCATTTCTCTAGGACCAACATCTCACTGTCCACTCCCCCACTCCCCATTCCTTCAGCCAACTCCGGTCAGCCTCCCACAACCACCTCTTCCTGAAATTGTTCCCACCAAGGCCATCAAAACTCTCATGCTACTAAACCCAACGGACAGTTCCGCCTCTACGTTACCAACTCTCACAAGCACTTGGCATAGTCCACTTTCTTAAAGAGGCTTTCTCTCAACTCCTGCTCCTCTTCGACACGTCCTCTCCTCTCAGGTCTGGGGTTCCTCGGTGTCCTATCCCGAGCCCTCTTCTCTTTTCTCTCTCCCTGAATGACCTCATCCAGCCAGAAATTGCTGTATTATCTTTATGCAGATGAGTCACATGTCTCATGCCCCGAATGACCTTGATTTTGTCACCTCCAAAAGCTTCCTTACCCCAGTTTTCTTTTCATCCCCACTTTGAATAACTTGAGTCGCAAGCTGAAAAGTCTTTTCACTCACCTCACCTCCACAAACCAGTCCTGTCAACCTCTACTACCTTTCTCAATCGCATTCACTTCTATCTCCGCTGGCCCAGATCACCACCATCTCCCCCACAAATGCATGTGCCAGCCTCCCACTCACTTCTCTTATCCCCTTCGAGTCCAGGCTCCACCCAACACTAGGCCCCCGACCATGACCAGTAAGGCTCTGTACCAGCTGCCTCCTGCCGGCCTCGCCAGCTTCATCTCCCCTTGCTCACTCTGGTCTAATTGTACTGGCCTTCTTCCATTCAGACCATGCTCTGGTAAATTAAAGATGGCTGCACATTCTCTGCTTACCAACCCCTGCCCTCCCAACTGGAATGGAGTCTAATGGCCCAACCCTTGTTTTTGGGGTAATTTGCTAAGATTCTTCCTCAGGGCCTTAACACATGCTACTCCCTGGAATACCTAGACTACTCTTCCCACACTCCTACCTTGGTACTTCCTTCTCATCCCCCAGCTTAAATGCTCTTCAGAGAAGGCTCTTCTAGACCAACCTCAACTAAAAGTAAAACATATCAAGGTGAGACCTATATCAATCCTTTATTTCCTTAACATTGACATAAATGACACAAGTAAATAGGCATCATAATTAAAATTATTAATCTTATCTCCCTCTCTAGAGCAGGGGTTGGTAACCTATGGCCTATAGGCTGGCCATCTCCTTTTAAAAATAGCTTTATTGGAAAACAGCCACATTCATTTATTCGTGTATTGTCTATTACTACTTTTGACATGGCAGAGTTGAATAGCTGCTACCTAGACCAGGTGGCCCAACAAAGCCTGAAATATTTACCATTTGGCCCCTAAAAGCTTCTCAACGCCAAGGAGAACAAGGCCGATGGCTCACTCATCCCTAGGTTTTTAATACCTCCTC
>NW_011893272.1:4499-4830 GCF_000151845.1 Pteropus vampyrus
GACATGGGGGTGGGGTTCCCAGGCTGGCCCCACCTCCAGCCCGTGGTCCTTGGCGTGCGGTGCGCCAATCTCCACTGCAGCCAGCTGCTCCAGCGTCAGACGCTTGACATAGAAGTGGGTCACGACGCACCGATCGGACACTGTACGCGAGCTACGGTGGTCGGCGCGCTCCACGCGGAAGGCGGCCGCAGCGTCGCCCAGCTCCTCGCCCAGCTCGCGGTTCAGCCCATCCTCCAGGCTTTCGTTCTGCAACGTCACGAAACCGCCGGGGAAGCCCAGGCGCCCGTCGAAGCGCATCTGCATCTGCGGGAAAAGGGAGCGGGGATTGCCC
>NW_011893272.1:6725-8741 GCF_000151845.1 Pteropus vampyrus
CCCAGCCTCCACACCTCCCTCCTCCCTTTCCCCATCCCACCATCCTAAGGCAGATTGCCCAGGTTGAAGGCCGGAGGTAAATAGCTGAGCAATGCCATATGTGCCTCAAGAGCATGGTTTTGAGTACCAAGTTCTTAATGGTACTCAAAACTAAAAATAAGTCAGTGGTTCACCTCAGAGGTTACTAGGGGACGAATTCATTATTTTAAAAACAATGAGGAAAAGAATCAAGCATTTATTCTGTCTTTTTTACATAGGCTCCTCAGGGCTACCAAATAGTTGATGGGGGAAGTTTCTCTCTGTAGAGTATTTCAGTTAATCGAAGAAGACGGAGGCAATCAAAATTTTACCATTTTTATTATTTTTAAACTTTAAAGGCTTAATAGATCCTAAGGATTGATCATCAATGGCTGCTAATATCACTAAAAGAAACCAGCTATTTTATGCCTCATGATGGAAGAACACACCACTTCCTATGAAGTATTCTTGCTAAAAAATTCTATTTTGAATCTGGATGTGACTACCATTTTATAAGAAATGCAAAAGAACATCTTTAAATAGCAGGAAGAAGCTTGCATGACCCATGTGATAGTGGATCGAGTTGGAGATATCAGTCTGAATTTGTGTTTAACAATTCAGATACAGATGGTTACACATAAAACTATTTATAGAGATATATATATCTTAAGACACTGTAATGTATATTTCTTTGCCCCGTCACCTGAAGGGACCTAAAAGGAATGATACCCCAGTATCAATAAGCATACCCGCTGCCCAGATCTTGATTTCTAATACCATTTTCCAGTAAAACAAACAAACAAACAAACAAACAAAAATTCCTTGGAGGAATGGCCGATTCAAGCACTGGAGCAGGAAATATACAGGATGAAAACATGATGAGACTGGAGCATCTTGTGATTCCAGAAAGTAAGGAAGTATACCTAATGGGAAAAAAAGTATTGATGGGAGCATGTGAAAGGAACAGGGACACAGGAGCCTACTGAGTGAGTTCTCAATGGCCAAAGCCGAAACAGTTTGAGCAAAAAAGTAATAATAAAGTTATATTAGATCATAACTTAAAGTATAAAATATCTAAAGGTACCTACTGATATAAATAATGAATAAAGAAATAAGTGGGTGAGAAGAGACAATTCTCCCATGCAGAAAAGTTTGAAATAACGTAGATACTCTGCCCTCAAGGAGGTAAAGCATAGCTGTTAACCCCTTAGTGTGGATTGTGAATAGTGACTCCCTTCCAAAGAGGACAGTATGGAAAGAGGTGTTTGTGTATGTGTTTGGGGGCAGGGGGGCACGATTTGTAACTTTGTGGGGAAATCTGACAAACATTACTTTAGCCAGGTGACCAAGGTCAACATCAGCAGTAATAAGTCATGTTGATAGTATATGTACCCTTGATATGATGTAACGAATAGGGTACCTTAACTAGATTTGTGGTCTTCCTCCCAAAATGACATAACCCCAGTCCAATCATGAAAAAAAAGCATTACATAAATTCTAAAAGAGAGACATTCTAAAAAATACCTGACCAGCATCCCTCAAAACTATTAAGGTGAGCAAACACAAGGAAAGCCTAAGAAACTGTCACAACAAAGAGGACCCTAAGGAGTCATGACTAAATGTAGTGCAGTATCCCGGGTGGGATCCTGGGGTCAGAGAAAGGACTTTAGATAAAAGCCAAGGAAATCTGAATAAAATATAGACTTCGATTAATAGTAATGTATCAATTTTGGTCCATTATTGTAACAAATAATGCCATACTAATGTAAGATGTTAATAACAGGGGAAGCTGGGTGGGGTCTGTGGGAACTCTGTACTTCAGTGTGTTTCTATAAATCTAAGCCTTCTAAAAAAAGTTTATTTGTAAAAAATCAGGAGGATGCAATAGGCAAAATCTAGACTGAAGGAAACTTTACAAGACAAATGACTCGGTTTCTTCAATAAATGAGTTACAAGGGGAAAATAGATATGGAGGCAAAATCTATACATTAAAAGAGA
>NW_011893273.1:0-652 GCF_000151845.1 Pteropus vampyrus
GAACATTTTAATCAGTCTTCAAGAGGCCACTGCTTTTATATATTTTGCAATTTCCTATTAATGGAATGTTTCTGCAGTTTGAAAGATGCCCTAGAACTCCTGGGTTTGTAAAGCACCCCAGAGCATGATCCATAAAAACCAAGAACATATACCTGTCACCAAGTGAGCAGAGGGACTCTTTGTGGCTGCATGGTTTCTATCTTCATTAAGTTGAGGAAATGCAGAGGAAAGGGGAGGGAGCAGAGAGGTTCTCTTAAGAAAACTTTATGTTTGCTTTTATGTTTTTCAAACTGACAGCCTTTTCTCTTTTTTTTTTTTTCATGTCTACCCAGGAAACCAAGTGCTGCCTCCTGGAGCTTCTCTTGGAAATGGGCTCACACCAGAGGCTGCGAAAGACCTTGGCCTTCCTGCTGGAATTGCAGTAGCAGCCTCACTTATAGATGCCCATGCAGGAGGACTAGGTAATCTCTTACTCTCTGTCCACGACCAACACTGTATCCACACAGAATATTCACTGGAACCTAAGATGCTCCTTTCCTGTTTTTAAAGAAAAAAATCAAGGGCTGGCAATCAAGATATAGTAATGAAAAGCCTTTTTACAGTTAAGCATTTGGATAGAATTATAGAATTTTTAATCAAATATCAAAATTGT
>NW_011893273.1:2995-3331 GCF_000151845.1 Pteropus vampyrus
CCAACCACAGCAACCAACCCCATATTGTGATGCTGTGATAAGGGCTCTGAACATGGAGTCTGAATATACAGATGTAAATTCCTTTTCTCCATACCATTTGTTATGGGCCAGGTGTCATAACTCCTCACACTTCTGTTTCCTCTTCTGCAATAAGAGATAGCAATGCCCCCCTTACTGGTTTGTTATGAGAACTAATGAAGCAAATATGTAAAGTAGCTGGCATAGCGTCTGGCACATCGTCGGCACATAATCCTAAGGTATTTCCCTTTGGTTTTCTCACTGTTGAATCACAATGCCTGACACAAGCTAGGAGCTTTGTAAATGGAAGTTCTCTGA
>NW_011893274.1:0-663 GCF_000151845.1 Pteropus vampyrus
ATCTATCATCTATCATCTCTATCTATCATCTATCTACCATCTATGTATCTATGTATCTATTATCTATCTATCTATCTATGTATCTATCATCTATCTATTTATCTATCTATCTATCCATCTATCATCTATCTGTCTATCATCCATCTATCATCTATCATCTATCACCTATGTCGTGTATTCACCCACCCACCCACCATTTACCCATCTGTCATTTATGGCAGTGGTTCTCAAGTAGAGTGATTCTGCAACCCCACGAAGGGGACATTTGGAGTCATTTTCGGCTGTCACGCCTGGAGTGGACAGACCTCCAGGCGCCTGGTAGGTGAAGAGCAGGTCCCTGCTCCAAACCCCGCAGAGCACAGGCCCCTGACGTCAGCGGGGGAGTTTGAGTCTCTGCTCTGACGCGCTCGCCTGACCCTTCTCACCTGCATGGCACCTACACGAGCGAGTTTTGCTTCTTTGTAGATCCCCGGGCATCTCCTCTGCGTTGGTCCAAGTTGGTGGCACCCTCCTCCCCTCCGCCCCTCCAGCTTTTGGTTCTGAGCCCATAGCAAGGAACAGAAACAGGGGCTGGAACAGAAAACGTGACCAGTTGTCTGGCTCCACGTGAAGGATGAGCCGCCAAGTTTTCTCCGATTTCTCCTGGGTCGTAACGACCTCTTA
>NW_011893274.1:2174-4502 GCF_000151845.1 Pteropus vampyrus
ACGAATGGATTTAAGAGACTTTTTGTTTTCGAGGTCGAACTAAGAAGCATGGGAATGCGTCGGAGGGCCTTCGGGTCGGGGAACCAGTTTGCCGCATAGACTCCGGTCCCCGGCTAGTGCCGATCGTCTTTCGGTGGGGGCCGTTTGCTTTGCCCCCGGCACAGGACAGTACCCAGCACGGACGGGTGCATCCGCGACTCTGCAGCTTAAAATTTTGCAGGCTATTTCAAAGTGGTCAACTTCCTTTTCCAGACGTTAAGAGAATTTCTAGAATTGTTTTTTTCTCCTCTTTGGCAGTTGAGTTTCCCCTACCTCATTTGCTCTGTGGACATCATGGCTTTGAGAAGAAAAGGGAGAATTGTGCACAGATGTGGGCTCCCCCGGACCCCTGCCTCTGCATCACGTAGTTCTGGGCTCAGACACAAGAAGTTACTAGCGTCTCTGCTCGCGGTGTCTGGCTGAGAGCAAAATTACGAAGTTATAAAAAGTATTGAAAAGTATTTAAGCTGAGCATTAAAAAAAAAACAAAAATGGCAAGAAGCCGGCCTAGCTGGCGATCTGCTCTCATTTCTCGTGGATTTCGCGTACTTTTTCATGCAAGCGAATCAAGGGCTTCGGCCTCACACTCGACTCCAACCACCATTCTATTTTTTAACGGTTTCGTATCACCAGAACGATTTGCAAATTTACAACCATCTCATGTCACGATGCATGTCATCTTCTTCTGCAGTCACATAAAGCACGACTTTGAGACGTTCTGCTTTCTGAGTAAGCCACCGCGGGTAGGCCCCAGAGTCGAAACTGGTGAGAAATACCATTTTCTCCTCTTTTGTGTTACCTTCAGGAATCGCTGCCTGTGGATGTCGCTGTGCTGCTGGTTTGGGGGCCTCCATGGCACGTTCGTGACCAGGAGCGCCCGGCCCAATATTGTCCTGTTGATGGCGGATGACCTCGGCCTGGGAGATTTAAGCTGCTACGGGAATAACACGCTCAGGTGAACACTCGTCCGCCGGGAGGTGGCGGGCGCGTCCCGCGGGGTTGCCATGGGGACGAGGGACGATGTCGAGACAGCGGTGACCTCCAAGTCTCCTTAGTTTGTCATTGCTGCTGCTCTTGTTTTTATGATCGTGGTTAAAAACGTGTGGTTAAGTTTACCTTTTCGGCCAATTTCGAGCGAGCGGTTCAGCGATGTCCGGGGACCATCGCCTGGGTCTGGTGCCAGACGTTCTGGTCATCACCTCCGAAAGGCAGCTCTGTACTTCCCAGTGGTCACTGATAGTCCCTCCCCGGCCCCTGCCTCCGGCCACCACAGATCGGCTTTCCGTCTCTATGGATTTGCCTCTTCTGGAAATTTCCTGTCAATAGAATCCGGAAAAAAATCCCCTGCACAGAGTGCCTTGAACAACACAAATTTATTTTCTCCCAGGTTTCGTGACAGGACGTCCGAGATGCAGGTGTGGGCGGGGCCGGTCCCTCCCGGGGCCTCTGTCCTGGGCGTGTGGACGCCGTCCCCTCCCCGTGTGCTCACGTGGCCGTCCCTCTGTGTGTGTCTGTGTCATCTCTTCGTATGTGGACACCAGTTGCTTGAATTGTTTCGGCAGCCTCTGGTACCCAGCATGGTCCTTTATTAGCCTGTCCCGCATCGCCACGGAAACCCCACTCCTGTGACAACACGCGGCCCCTCTTTGCTCGAATTTAAACACTGGCGTTTCGCCTGGCAATGCAGGTGGCCGTGCGGCCTTACGTTGGAAGTGTGTAGCTGTAGGTCGAAAGGCATCGCTCTGCGGAAAGGCGTTTGGGGTCCGCATAAGCCAGGAATCCAGGCGGACGTTGCTGTCTCGCCGTCCACGGAAGCCACGGGCAAGAAAGAAAACTTTCTTCGGGGTTCGGGGTTCGTATAGGGTCACTCAGATAAGCAGCGACACTGCCCAGCCAGACAGCGGGAGTGTCGGGAGCACACGAACCCCTCCAGCACCCTCTCTCCGTGGGGCCGTGAATCCGTTCGCGTCGCGCTAGGATTAAGTCCGTTTCAACTCATGGACGAGCAAAGCGCCGTTTTCCGCCTACCGTTTAGGGGTCTTATCTATCTATTTATCGTCGTCAGGAATTCGGCGAACCGGAGATATGAGACACACGAGACGGGAAACACGCTGAGTTAAAAAACACCGCGATTTAGTGTTGAAACAGATAGTTTTTCCTGGGGGGAACAGAGTCGCGTTTCCGTGGCTGCACGTTGGCCATGCGGTTTATGAATGTGGTTAGATCCCGTGAACCGGCTTCTCCACGGAAACGCCCGTCCACGCAGAGCAGCCCCACTGTCCTCGCTCC
>NW_011893274.1:7407-9135 GCF_000151845.1 Pteropus vampyrus
ACGCCACAGGGTGCGTGTGATCCGGTGCCCGACATGCACACGATAGCTGTGATTCGAAATTTCGGGGTCCCATCCGCCACCCCAGGAGAGTCTTCCTGGGTGACGATTCTCGCCCTGTAAGCGCGTGCCTGTGTCAGGATGAAGCGGGCACGTGGGAAGTTGTGGGAGGAGGACGGGGCGGCCACACCGAGGATCCCGCGTCCCAGATCACGCACGTGTGCGTGAGCCGTACCCCAACTTTGGACGCTGACGGGGGAGACGTTGGGACAGGCACGAGTTCTGACAGGGGGTTAGAAGGGCCTTTCTCACGGAGACTGGTAGCCAGGAGACCAGTGGACGGCACAGCACAGCCCGGCTCAGGCCCCGAGGCGCGTTCTAGGGGCTAGTGGAGTCCCCAGGGCCTTGGGGTGAGGCGGGGTGAGGAGGAGGACTCAAAGGAAGCCTTGCGTTGCTGGCTCGGGCGCCTGAGAGGGAGGCCGGCCCTTTACTGAGGCGGGTTCGGAGGAGGAAGATGACGGATTCTGTGCTCACCATGCTCAGGCAGGGGTCCTGCCTACGTAGATGTCCCCGGGGCAGCTGAAGATAGGACCCCCACTCCGGCGGGGGGGTGTAGGGAGAGGCAGAGAGGGGGCTCCTCGTCCTCTGGAAACACGTGATCGAAGTCCAAGGGGAGCGTCTGGACCAAGACGTCCAGTTAAACTGGGATTTTGAGTAATCGGCGAATACACTTTGGGCACAAATCCGCGCTATGCAACATTTGGGACGTGACTATACAAAAAAAAAAAAAATAATACTTGTTCATATGAGGCCCTAACGGGATTGTCTGGGATCGCAGTTTGCCGAGAACACCTGCCGTTGGCACGCGGGAGCAGGGGACACGGGGACGGAGTCTGGGGGGCTCGGGAGAGGGGGCCCCGGTGCAGGTGCCCGAGCAGGAAGTTGAAGGGCGTCAGGCTCACGTGGGGGAGCCGGGGCCTGACCCGCTGTCTGCTTCTGTGCGTTCAGGCATGGCGTCCGCCGGCGACCGGAACCGCGCCCTGCCCTGGCTGGGGGCGTCGGCCGGGCTCCCCAGCAACGAGACCACGTTCGCCGAGCTGCTGCAGCGATGTGGTTACCGCACGGGGCTCGTAGGTACGGCCGCGGGGCTCGGCGTGGGGCTCGGCACGGGGACGTGGTCAGGCCGGGCCCAGCCGCGTCTCTCTGAGATGAGCCGCGTGGGGAAGGGTCTTAAGACACGGAGGTTGGGGCCTTCGAGAGGGAGGACGGGCGGAAAAGGCCAATGTGCTTCTCCGCCGCCCTCAGCAGAGGGGAACGTTCCGTCAGGGGCGCGGTGCTGCTTTCATGTCCCAAAAAACGAGCGACTCCCCAAAGGCGTCCTCTCGACCTTGAGAAGCGGACATGTGAATCCTGAGCACCTCCAGGCAGCGGCCGAGCGGCGTGTACAGATCGCCTGGACCCTCCGCCCTCGGGGACGAGAGGGAGCGAGCGTGTGGCCTGCCGTACCTGCGGCTCTGCTCCTGAGACTCATGGCTCCAACGATCTGTGCCGCCGGCAAGTCGTTTTGAGAGGTGCCGCCCGCTTGCTGCGTCCCCCAGTGTTAGAATTCCCGGTGTGGATGGCAAGACTGAGACACATCCTAACATGTCCACACCAATGTGGCCCTGACAGATTTTGTAAAAGTAAACAAAGACATGTGGAAAATGAGTTCCTCGCTGGCCACGTAGCCCG
>NW_011893275.1:0-1635 GCF_000151845.1 Pteropus vampyrus
GGCCTCGCGGGCACCGTCCTTGGGAGGCAGATAATGCCAGGCAGCAGCGCTCAGGCGGGCCTGCGGTTACACCCAGGCCAACGCGGTTGGCAAGCACGGGAGCAGCGCGAGGCGGTGGTCTGGGCGAGAGGCTCTGGAAGCGCGAAATCGGGTGGCGGGGGGCCTTGGGAAAATAGACCGGGCAGGAGGCGGCGCCCGCCCTGCAGAAAGGGGACCTTGAGGGCCCAAGGCACAGCAGGTGGAGGAGGCCAGGTATCTGAGGTGCGTGTCCACAGCGCCTGGTGCGGGACTCCGGCACTGGGAAGCGGGGGAGGCCTGCAGCCCTGCACCCTATCCTGGTGCCCCCGACTTTCGTCCCATCTGCTGGTCAGCCCGGGGCCTGCTTGGCTGGGGGCCCGCCACAGGCGCCGCAGCTCGGCTGGACAGGACCGGCCGCCCCACCGGTTCCGCGGCTTTTCGTCGCCACCTTGCGGACAGCTAGAGCCCTCACCAGCTGCGTGGCCAGCAGGAGCTCTGCCCCCTGGACCACCACGACCGCGATCACGAAGCCGCCCACCGCCTGGATGTTCTGGCGCAGCCACTGTCGGAGTGGCGCCCCACAGCCCTCCAGGTGCACCACTCTCTGAGCCACATCCTCATCCAAGCCCAGGGCACCGAAGCCGCACTGGTCGTTGACAGAGGCTCCATCTTCCTGAGGGTCGATGCAGCAGGAGGCAGGAAGGCTGCAGGCCTGGACCCCAGGCGAGCTGCAGTTAAAGTACCTGCGAGGCGCACCAGGCGTCAGTCCGGAGGGCGGGGCCCACTGTGTGAGACTCAGTCCCGTGTCGCATGTCTCTTACCCACCTTCAAACTCCCATGGCCTCACACATGCGTAGTGGGCACACACACATCACGCGCGCACACACACCTGTGCATATGCACACATGCATGCCTGCATGTGCAAGCACAAATGCACATGCACGATGCATACACATGATGCACGAGGCACAGAGGTGCAGATCCACATGCGCGCGGGCACGCGTACTACGCGCACACACAGACACACACGCCACACCCAGGTTTCTGTAATCGGTCCTGGCACACGGTTCCCCTCTACGTGCAGGCAGAGGTGACAGCTTCTTGGCTTGAATGGACATGTTCAGTGAGATGGTGAGGGGGTGGTAATCGCTTGGTGAGGGGCGGGGGTAGGACGGCCTGGCTTGGTAGATGCTGCAGAGTTGGTCTGAACGGATAGAGCCTGAGCAGGAGGTGGGCTGAGGCCTGGCAGAGGTCTCTATAGTGGTCCACGAGTCATAGCAGGACGTGAGGGCAGGACTGGGCAGTGGCAAGAGGTGGGAGGCTTGGAGGAGCTTCCAGGGCCAAGAGGGAGCATTGCCATCGTTACGGCCCCTAGGTGCTCCTGACCCACGACGGGCATC
This sequence comes from Pteropus vampyrus, assembly GCF_000151845.1. Taxonomy (NCBI): domain Eukaryota; kingdom Metazoa; phylum Chordata; class Mammalia; order Chiroptera; family Pteropodidae; genus Pteropus; species Pteropus vampyrus. The sequence continues at coordinate 1,419 of NW_011893275.1, forward strand.
CAGGTCCTGAGACCTACAACTTTGCCCCCTCGTCCTTCTCCCCAGACACTGTCTCATTTCCCAGAAGACTGAGCCTCACTAAGGCAGGGGCTCGAGGGCCAGCAGGGTAGTTGGTCACAACGCAAGGGGCAGCCACCAATCCGAGATCACACGCAGCCACCAAACGAGAACAACCCATGTGGATGCTTCCAGAGTGCCCGGCACATTTTAGTGACTG
>NW_011893275.1:3045-5321 GCF_000151845.1 Pteropus vampyrus
AGAGACCCCTTGACGGCCAGGCCCCAGAGCCCAATGGCCAGGGCCAGCAGGCCAAGCAGAGAGAAGAGGAAGTTGGACAGAAAAGTCAGACACTTGAGGCAGCTGGTTCCCAGGGGAAGGGAGGGGGCCGGGCCTGCCGCCCATCCCGCCTGCAGGGCTGGGCCCAGGGGGCTTAACGTGAGTGGGCTGCTCCCAGAGCGGGGTGGCTCCTGGCCCCCAGCGTCCTGCAGAGAGAGGAGGAACAGGGAAGTCTCACACGGGTGACTTGTGGGGTAACTGCGCCCTGCCAGTCCGCGGTGGCTACCGAGCGGGCGTCTGTGGGAACCCGTGCTCCGTGAGCACGCGCCTCTCCCTGTTCCCAGCTCACCCATGTGATGAAAGGTGTGCTCACGAGGGGACTTCTCCACCCGGGTCCGGGGTGCGGGCCCGCCGGGCAGAGGGGCCAGATCAGGCAACCACCCTTTCTGCCTCCCCCTTTGAAATTGGCCCCAATGTCCCAGGATCCACTCAGTCACCCCCACTATCTGAGTGTAGATGCTGTGCTGGGCCCACGGCAGCGAGGCACAGGCCAGGAGACCAGGGCCCTGTGGGACGCATGGCCTTCCAAGGGGCCCTGCCTTGCCCTATGGCAGGATATTTAGCCAAGCCCAGGGGGCCCTGGCCATACCAAGGGGAAGAGTAAAGGGGTCCTGAATGTTGGGGGACCCATCCCCTCTCTCCCGGTCCCCCCATAGAGGAGTGGCTCATCGATTGGTGAGGTTTGGAGAAGCTGCTAAGCCTGTTCGACTTGGCCCTTAATGAACCTTCTGTTTCAGATCCGCCCGCCCCCTCGCCCACCCCGCCCCCTGCACCCACAGGTAGAGGCAAGAAGGACTTCCGGTCTCTCCCCGCAGAGAGAGGAGCAGCCTGCCCGCGCTCGCCCTTGCTGGGAGACCTGCAGGCACCCAGCTCTGCAGCGATGCAGTTGGGCTGCGAGGAGAAGCAGGAAACTGTGCCCTGTGCCTGCAGGGGTCCCACTCCAGTCCAAGCTGCCAGAAAGAAGCTGTCCCTCCCCCCCGCACCCATCTGCTCGGCGTCGATGCTTTGTTGATTCTGAACTCAGAGCAGAGAAGAGGGGGCTATTTATCAGCCCCCCAGAAACCCAAAATCAGCAGGAGCCAAAGGACAGGCTGCTGGTGCCAGGTTGGAGGGCTGGAGCTTCTGGAGACCATGGTCACAGGCCAAAGGGTCATCTTGCAGCTCCATGGCCGGCGGGGAGGACATTAGCCTTCAGCCCCTCCTGAATCCTGAGCCAGAGGTCACCCCCAGTTCTGCAGAGACTTCAGACCCCTTGTCCAGGGGCTGGCACTGGGCCGAGTGACGGGAGCAGCAGGGCAGGGGCCGCAGGGGAGATGAGGAGGCCGAGGAGGCTGGGGGTGGGTGGAGGGGGATGGGAGGACTTGAGGGAAGCCTGATGGGCCTGGTGGGCACCTTCCTCTGGCACGTGCTTTCCTGGGGGCATGGACACACCCCGTGCTCAAACACAGGGCAAATCTGAACAGGGTGCTGGGTGAGGTTAAGTGTTTGATTAGTAAAACCCCACCCCCAACTTAGCAGCTCCTATGGGCTTTGGGGCTGGGGACACCTCTGACCCTCAGTGAGGCCACCAGGGCGCTGGCTTACCTGAGACAGCAGGGGGCTCCTTTCCCCCTCTTCCATCCTCCACCTAGACAGGTGCACTGGTCCCCTGCCCAGCCTCTCTGGCTGGGACACCAGGGCTGGTGTGCCGTGTCCCTGGCCACTCCGGGAGCCAGGAGCTCAGAGCTGGCTGAGCTGTGAGCCACATCAGGATGCTGCGGTCACTGTGGGATCATGTGAAGAGTCACATTTTAGGGCTTAGGACAACCCCTGCGTGTCAGATGCAGACGAGCTCTCTGCTTGAGCTGGAATCTCGGCCCCGCCTTGTGCATGCCCTGAAACTCTGTGCAGGCACCGTGTGGGTGGTGCTGTGAGGGTGCTGGCCCCAGGCCGTCGCTCCAGAACTCCAGTGTGGGCCTCGTTCCAGCAGATTCCGTGGCTGCTCCATCACCTCTCCCAGGGACACGGGCCCCTGTGGTCCCCAGTGACCCGCCTGCAGCTAAATGCCCGTTTACTCCCCCCATTTACTCCCTATAAGAATGAGATGCCAGTCTACGGCCACCCCCACCCCTGGACATGCCCAATCTCGTCTGATCTCGGAAGCTAAGCAGGGTCGGGCCTGGTTAGTACTTGGATGGGAGATCACTTAGGAAGACCAG
>NW_011893275.1:8576-10025 GCF_000151845.1 Pteropus vampyrus
GCACAATATCGGGAATGCACTAAATGCCACTCACCTTTTCAACAGTTAATTGTATGAGAAGTAAATTTCAATCGCAATTAAAAAAAAAAGAGGACTGCTGAGAAGAAGGGCCGAGGGGTGACGGAGTGGCCGCCAGCGACCTCGCTCAGCTGGAGCCAGGACTCCGAGACGCCCCAGGGTGCTCTCAGGGGCCCAGGTCTGCAGAGGAAGCAGCACTGGGTGGAGGGCGAAGGTAACTGTCAGGTGGTCACAACGAGTGTCTCAGTGATCCCGTGAGGAGCTCCAGGGCTGCGATGTCCTGCAGAGTTGTCCCAGATTGGGACAAGGAGCTGGGCCTTACTAGCCACCGACCATTATGGAGCATGGCTGCCTGGGAGAGGGGCGGTGACCGGTGGTGAGGGCAGTCCCCAGAGGGAATGCAGCCCGGTACCTCCGCCTGCCCGCAGGCTCGGCCTCAGTCCTGAGTGTGGGTGGATGCCGTCACACGTGGGAAGAGTGTGCAGGCCCCTGTGAAGTTTGAAGGGTGGTTGTTTTAGGATTTCGCTGTGAGTGAGATGGGGCAGTGATGGGTGCTGGGTGAAGGAGCATCGTGACTGACTCATGCCTTAGAAGGACGGACCTCTCGGACTGCTGTGCTGTGGGCAGGGGCCAGGACGAAGGCGCCCGCTGGAGATTAGACCTTGTGCATTCAAATTGCCACGCCTTCCCCCAGGGTGACACCCAAGCCTCATCGGTGATTTCACCCGGCTCCAAAGCCAGGCTCTGGGGGTGCCGGCGGTCATCTCTCCCACTCCACCTCTGTCCTGTCCTTACACTGGGATGAAACAATAGTCACTGTCACTATCGTGGGCTGAACTGTGTTCCCCCCAATTCACGTGCTCAAGTCCCAGCCCAAGTACCTCAGAATGTGACTTGGAGACGGGCCTTTTAAGAGGTCACGAACCTCAAATGAGGCCATGAGGGTGGGCCCTACTCCAACATCCTTACAAGAGGAGGAAACTGGGACCCAGAGAGAGACACCAGGGGCTTCGGTGAAGACACAAGACACAGGAAGCAGGCAGCCGCCTGCAAGCTGAGGAGCGAGGCCTCGAAAGAAACCGAATCGGCCGTCACCTTGATGTCGGACTTCCAGCCAGCAGACTGTGAGACAGTAAAGCTAAGCCACCCACTCTGTGGCATTTTGCTATGGCAGCCCCAGGAAACTCATGCAACTAATATAACTTAAAAAAATCAGTGTATTGTCTACGGCCACGCCACCCTGAACATGCCCCATCCCATCTGATCGTGGAAGCTAAGCAGAGTCAGGCCTGGTTAGTACTTGGATGGGAGACCACCTAGGAAGACCAGGTGCTGTAGGCGTAAAAGAAAAAAAAATCAGTGTATTGCCTTCACAGTAACATAATGGAGATGAAAAGTAAGTGATGTATGTGATAGAGTGGCATGTCTGTC
>NW_011893276.1:0-1486 GCF_000151845.1 Pteropus vampyrus
TTCCATCGTACGTATAGATCGTGTTTTGTTTATCCTTTCATTCGTTGATGGGCATTTGCGTTATTTCCACTTCGTGGCTATTGTGAGTAGTGCTGGTAAGAATGTGCGTGTACAGATATCTATTCATGTCCCTGCTTTCAATTCTTTGGGGAGTCCTCCGGAAGTAGAATTGTTGGATCACAGGGGAAACTCTGTGTTCACGTTTTTAAGGCTCCAGCACGCCGTCTCCCACAGCAGCCACACCATTTTTCCATTCCCACCAGCCACGTCCGAAGGCTCGCTTTCTCCCCGTGCCGGATCCTAGGATTCGACAGTCGATTAAGCGGTTGCTGCTTTCAAGGGACTTATTGTCTCGTGGGGGAAACGAGGAAGTTATCTGGCAACTACAGTCGGCCGTGAATCAGTGCCAAGATGGAGGTAATGAGGAGGAGGAAAGTCATCTTCCTGAGCTGAAAGCTGGAGCCGGTATTTATGTGCCGTTGGGAATATTCGCATCTTCTGCACATGAAACGGGACCTCGTGTTTTATTATTTTGTATGATCCCTCAACGGAATCGTTTGTGAATGGCCCTCGGCTTCCGTAAGGTACACCGTCTCGTCACGAGGAGGAGTCTTCCAGTTCGGGGGTGGCGTCCCTCCCCGCGCACTGGGATATTTGGAAGTCGCAGTTCAGACACGTTCAGGCAGGCATGCAGGGGCGTGTCTGGCGCTTTGTAGGCCTGGCCCCTCCCCAACGGGGCTCACTGGGTGTGTGTGTTGGTGTGTGGATGAGCATGAAGAGTCATGGGAAACCCATCGTCCATCCTGCCATCATGAACGGAGTCTGTGTGGCACAGAGCAGGAGCTCAATAAACGCCTCTGGCGTCATTAGACTCAGTGTATCATGGGGGAAGCTTATTTCCTTTATCAATGATGGATCCATGGTCCAGAGCGCACTGTGTGTGTGTGTGTGTGTGTGTGTGTGTGTGTGTGTGTGGATGAGCATGAAGAGTCATGGGAAATCCATCGTCCATCCTGCCGTCATGTACGGAGTCTGTGTGGCACAGAGCAGGAGCTCGATAAATGCCTCTGGCGTCATTAGACTCAGTGTATCATGGGGGAAGCTTATTTCCTTTATCAATGATGGATCCATGGTCCAGAGCGCACTGTGTGTGTGTGTGTGTGTGTGTGTGTGTGTGTGTGTGTACAGTAGTTGTAAAGATGAACCATCCTAGGGAACTTGGCTCAGAAGAAGCATGTGGCAAAGTATTTGCTGCTTTTTTGAGAAACGGGTTGCTTCTCTGGGCCTTGGTGGTCATAGAGGAGGGTAAACTGGGCCCTGCGGACAGGGAAACGAAAGAATGCAGAAGCAGGAAACCTGGGGAGGGGGAGATGGGCCACAGACGCCAGATTGATTGTGACAGGGTGAGATCTACACTTGAATGACGGGCCTAACTAGGGAGCAGGGAAGGGACACCTTTGAGGATTATCGAGAAGGAAAAATCAAT
>NW_011893276.1:2506-4721 GCF_000151845.1 Pteropus vampyrus
GAATCCCCGTGGGGTCTTCACTGGGCCTTTGCACCAGCTCCTGCTGGAGACACACTCCGGGGTCCCGTGACCTTCACTTCTCCTTTGCCTACACACATTTTCTGGATGAGCCTTTTAGGGCAATAGCTTTCTCCTGAGCTTTTGGAATGCAAAAGTCCTTGCCTTCAACTCAGCTGTGAGTTTCCAATTTGAAACTCCCAAATCAAGAATCCACTCTTTCTTTCTCTCAGCATCTCTGAGTGCCATACATCTCCTGAGGCCCTAAGCCTGGGATTCAGAAGCATCTGCCGCTGGGGAGACAGGGGTGGGTAGAGGGAGTGAGGATATTTCAGGGCATGAGAACCTTGGTTAACATGTCAAAATATTTCTCTACGACGTTGCTATTGTTACATCCATCCTCCATACAGTTTCCGCCCCATGGGGCCGAGTTGTAGATTGATTCGCTTCGATGTCAGAGCATTTGAAGATGATTCTGTTTTGACTTATTGTTGGCAAAGTTAAAAAAAAAAATTAAAGAAGCAGGTAGCAAATAAAGCGTGGGGTTAGTAGGGAGCTCGATGCCGTCTGGCCTCACTCTGCTTTTCAGTCTCCCAATGGTCCTGACACTTTTCTTGATCTGTTTTCCTATTTCCTGTTCCACAGTCCATCACTGGATGCTCTGCTGCCTAGGCAACAGCTCCCAGGGCTGCTCTCTGCAACCTGCTGCTGGAGGATGCTCAGGTCCCACGCGTGGAGCATTTCGTGCGGTCTGGGGTGCGTTCTTAGCCTTCTTACTGTCCGTGTATAGTCCCGTGCTGACTCCGCAAAGCTGCTCAGAGCCATTTGTGTCTCTTCTTGGAAACGGGATCTGAGAGGGAAGAGTTATCTATATTTCAGAGATGTCATCGTTGCCATCACGTTCAAGGGGCCATACTGATGCTGGTGGCATCTCACTGCATCCCCTTGCTCGTAAGTGTCTGATCGATGTTCTTTTGAACTGTACTATGTTGTCAGCCGGGCCCTTGGGACAACAGCACCGCCTTTCACTTACATGGCAACCACAGGAAGAATGCAAGGAACGGTACTCATATGTCTGCACTGGATTTGCCAACTCCGCTAAAACAAGATTTGTAGAATGGAATTATGGGAGCAGCACCAAAAAGTCCACCACCACCATCACCGCCATCGCCACCAGTAATAACAATAGCTGCCATTTATGGAACAACCTTTTAGTGCCTGGACTGAGCTAGACCCTGAGATAATGTACATTATCTCGTTTAATTTTCCCAGCAGACCTGGAAGGTGGGCACTGTTCTCTCACTTTATAAATAGGAAAATGGGTTCAGAGAGATTAAATGCTTTTTCCCTGGTCACATGGAGAGTGAGTGGAAACAGAACTTGAATCCAGATCGCTTTGGCCTCGGAGCCCTTGCCTGTCAGGCTGGGACTGTGTCGTGTTGGCAGGCTTGCTGCGCATCTTATTGGCATCGCTGAAGGAGGTGCACAATAGCGCTTAAAAGGAAATGATCGATTGCTCATTTTGGAAGTGAGTACTCTGCGCTCTGAAGTGCTTCCTTTCCACTCTGATGCCGAGTTACGTGACAGGCACAGGTCCTTCTCTTCCACGTTGCGAAGGCCATCGGTCTCCCCCAGACGCACCCACATTATGTCCACCGTGCCTTCACGTCCTGGTTTGGCTCGTCATCAGCCCATATCGGGATGCTGAGGCGGTTGCCCACCTCGTCTTCCTGATGCTTGTCTTTTTCCTCTAATCCAGGCTCTGCACAACGGCTGACACAATCTTTCTAATCTAGAAATCTGCTCACTACCCTTCAGCGATACCCCACGCGCTTAAAACAAAGTTTGACTCCTTCGAATGGCCTTTGAGGTCCTTTATGACGGGGCCTCCTGCTTCTGAGGCCTCATTCCTCATCATCCCCCCCATTCCAAGCCCTGTCCCTGGAATGCGCCACCTGACGCCGACCTCTGGGCCGTCCCCTGTGTCATTCGCTTCACTTAGACCACTGCTCGCCTTTGTCGTTTATGGAGCACGTCTCGTCCTCCACATCTGGGTTGGTATGTCGCTCTCTCTGGGCAGCCTGTCCCAAATCCCTGAGCCAGGTGAGAAGCCCCTTCCGTGTGACCCCCATGGGCACTCACCACCCCAAATCACACTGAGTCCATGTGCTCATCATGTCCACCCTCCCTCCCCACCAGACAGTAAGCTCCATCATCC
>NW_011893277.1:0-1470 GCF_000151845.1 Pteropus vampyrus
GGGGGCCTGTGTCCTGTCTGTCTGCCAATCTGTCCCTCTGTCTGTCTTGTGTCGTGCAGCCTCTGCAGAGGCTCCAGTGTCTGTGCGTGTGTAAGCGTGTCTATGATATGTGACACTGCGTGTGCAGGAGGATCTTGCCCGCCTCTTCATGTCTGTGTGACTCGCTTTGCAGCGCGTGTGAACGTGACGTGTGGAGATGTGTGTGCTCCCGCATGCAGGTGACTGACTGGGTGCCCGAGACTATGGGGCTGAGCAGAGCCGCGTGTGTCGTGTTTGTGAGTGTGTGTGTGCTTGTGTGTGGAGCTTAGTGGGAACGTCTGGTGTGATTGTCCAGACTGCAGTAGTGCCCTGTCTGGAGTTCCCGAGTCGGGCGGCCATGCAGCGTGTCTGACCGGGACAGGACAGCCCACATTTCCGAGGGCCAGGAGATGAGACGGCTTTGTCCGAGAGACACAGGGTGACAGGACCGAGTGAGTGCCGCCCGACAGGACCCCAGGAGCCGGGCCGTTGAGGGTGGGTGTGAGGAATGGCCTTGGGACAAGGTCACAACAACCTCACAAAATCTGTGCATCAGACTGGCTGTGTGAGCTTGTGCGGCAGTGTGTTTGTGTTAGGAGTTGCTGTTGTGCCTTTGAGCCTGAGTCTGAGATCAGACATGAACAGATTTGCGTGTGTGTGTGTGTGTGTGTGTGTGTGTGTGTGTGTGTAGTCATTTTGGGAAGCTGAATGGAACAGGCTGGATAAGGAGTGTTAGTTCTTAAGAACTGAGTTAATGATACTGTGTGTGACCAGCCCTGAAGAGTAGGAGGCTGTGTGTGTGGCCGTGTGACTGTCAGGTGGTGCACGTGTGTACTCCTTGTGTCAACGGATGCCCTCCGATGTGTGAGGCTGTGTCTCGGTGATGACGTGTGGGCACAGGCGTGCGTATGGTGCCTCCATGTACGTCCTGGGGGTCTTTGTGTTACAGGGGCCTGTGTGTTTCCGTCCCCATGTCTGTGTGCCCGTGTGGGGATGAGCCAGCTCTCAAATGAACCAGCCTGTTGGAGGGATGATAATGTATAGCCTTGAGAGAAATAGTGCAGCGTGTGTGTCTGTGCACGCTTCTGCACATGCATGTGTACCTCAGGCACGGAGACACCTGCACCCCAGGTCAGGCCGGAGCATTTGGTTGGTTGTGTGAGGAAGGGCAGGAGTAACCTCAGGGGTTGGGGGGCCAAGTCCTGGCAGGAAAGCCCTTGTTTCTGACCCCGTCTCCCCTGGGACAGCCCCGGAGTCTCCTCGGTGCCTGTGGTGAGATGGTCCCTGAGCCTGGGTTTGTGTACACAGGGACGTGGCCATAATCTATATGGACAGGTGTGCGTGTGAGCTTGTGCATGTAGTGTGTGACAGCAGGTGGCCAAGTTGTATGTGGTGGTAAAGTGTGTCTGCTGTGGGTGCCTGTGTGTGCAGGGGGTCCTGTGTGTCTCTACC
>NW_011893277.1:3493-3885 GCF_000151845.1 Pteropus vampyrus
TGTTGACCTGTGTCTGTGTGATGTGTGTGACAGTGTGGTGTGCGTCACTATGTTGACCTGTGTCTGTGTGATGTGTGTGACAGTGTGGTGTGTGTTGCTTCGTTGACCTGTGTCTGTGTGGTATGCTGTGTGACAGTGTGCTGTGAGTTGCTATGTTGACCTGTGTCTGTGTGGTGTGCGTGACAGTGTGGTGTGCGTCACTCTTTTGGCCTGTGTCCGTGTGATGTGTTGTATGTGACAGCATGGTGTGCGTCACTGTGTTGACCTGTGTCTGTGTGATATGTGTGACAGTGTGGTGTGTGTCACTGTGTTGACCTGTGTCTGTGTGATGTGCGTGACAGTGTGGTGTGCGTCACTCTTTTGGCCTGTGTCCGTGTGATGTGTTGTATGTG
>NW_011893278.1:0-370 GCF_000151845.1 Pteropus vampyrus
TTCCACGCAGAGCCTTTGTGGTCCTGATTCTCAGCAAACAAGGTACAGGTCACAGGGTCATTCATTGGATAGAGGTGATAATCACAACCATGTCAATTACAGGTGACATTACAGGTGTCTGGGTACACATTACAGGTGACAGCACAGCTTCAGTGCCTCGTGACACCCAGCCCAGGCTGGCTGCACCCATGCTGCCCGTCACCCCTCAGGGCAGCGTCCAATCACCTGGTCTGTGCCTCCTCCAGGACAAGACTCATGAAACTAGAGAAGGATTTTTTCATTTATATTTTTTTTGTACTATTTCCATTTCTTTCCTGAACTTTCCTACCTCATCCTTCATTGCGTGGACATTTTAACCTAACGAGCTTGC
>NW_011893278.1:4600-5036 GCF_000151845.1 Pteropus vampyrus
GGTTTGTGCATAGTTCGATCTCATAGTAGTTGTATTATTACTTTTCCTCATAACTTATATTGTTGAGGGCTTTTTTAATTTGCATATTGGCCCCTGGTACATTTTCCATTATGGGCTGTTTTTTGAGATCTTTTGCCCATTTAAATGGGTCACATGTCCTTTTATATGAAGCTGCAGAGATCATTAATACACTTTTGAATCAAGCATTTTCTCACACATATGTTTATAAAGCCTGGGCGCTGGGTGAGGAGGGGGAGGGGGAGAAGTGTCCAGGCCATGGTGGACACACTTAGGCCCACCGAGGAAACACGGCAGAGCCACAGCTGCCCCAATCTTGTGTGTCTTATGTCGCCCGAATTCCAAGAGATGTAGTGCTGCCTCAGTGCCATTTGGGCACCATCTGTCCTGAGGCCCCCGGGGACTGGTAGGGGGTCAC
>NW_011893278.1:8251-9523 GCF_000151845.1 Pteropus vampyrus
TGCGTAAGGAAGTACGGACTGGGTGACGAGTGAGACTCTGAGAGGGGCCTCTGCCATCAACTGAGTGATGAAGTGAATGACAGCCCAACCCTGAGAGCACAGGGGGGACGTGTCTCTGTCACCATGGACTGTGATCCCGTGTGAGCAGCACTGAGGCTGCTGTCCCAGAATAAATGCCATAATGGGCACCACTGCTGACTGGAGCCCTGAGTGGTCAGGGGGCTATAATGCCCACGGGTATAGAGACTCGCCCTGGGATTCTGAGCATCAACACAGCCCAGTGGAGCACGTGTTCAGGGCGTGTCCTGCTGCCCTGATAACAGGATCCACGTCACACCCATGTCGTTGGTGTTTCCTGCTGAGGGAGATTCTGTCCCCTGAGATTTTGACCCTCAGGATGCCTGTGTCAGCACTGGTCAATCCGTGACCTCTGGATGGACAGATGCCCCAAACTGTGGATTCCAGGGCAATATGCACTCAGCTAGAAGATAGGGGCTTGTGTGCATGTATGTGTGTGTGTTTGCATGTGTGACAATGAGGTCACACCTCCCCCTGTCCCTCCTATGGCTTCTCCACACCTGAGAGGTGATTCCCTATGAAAATTCAGCCTTGATGTTGATGATTCTCTGTAAGACCCTCTGGGTGCTGGAGCCTGAATCTGAAGGGCAGATGTCTTGAAAATATTCTCTTTGGAGCAGAATCTACTTTAAGCATCGAGGACACATTTGAAAGCAGACTGACACTGTCAACAATTTCACTGAATCAGAAGTCCAGATTTTGTGGAGTGGGAGAAATATGTCCGTTTTCATCCCTACAGGCACAAGACCCATGGCTGTAGGGTCTTCGGGTCTCAGGAAGCACAGGGCAGGGGATGGGCACACAGACCCTCCTTCATGCTCCTGACACCACAGCTAAGCCCCAACACCATCCCCTGTGGTTCCCAGACGTCTATCTGAGGGTGACCATGAGATAGTGCTCCCTTTGTTGTGCAAAGGGGCTAAAGCATGTTATTTAGGGACCTGAGGGAAACGTTTTATGGTGGATACACTGTCCTGAAAGTTCTTAGGAAACAGAGATTCTGGGGCGTGAGAGAAACAGGAAACTGTGATGTATCCTGAAACACGCAGCTGATCCTTTCTCTGTGGATGACCACGAGTCTCACTTCGTGTAGGGCATCAGTCATCTCTGGAGAAGGAAAAAAACCCAATAGATTCCATGTGCAAATACCTAAAGGTTGGATGAAGACATCACTTTTAGGAAAATGTAGTAACT
>NW_011893279.1:0-996 GCF_000151845.1 Pteropus vampyrus
CACACACACTGAAACATAAGCTCTGTGAGGGCAGAGATGGTTGTCTTTCTTGTTCACTGCTGTATCCCCAGGCTCCATTTTAGTGCCTGGCACTTCAAGTGCTCGGTAAGTCCTAGAAGGACCGAAGGGATGATGCAGGGATGGACACGTGGGCGTGTGCCCCCTGCTGCCGGTCGGAAGGAGCAGGAATGGGCTGGCCCTGAGCCAATCATCCCACCACAGGCAGCAGGTGTGGTAGAGGATCCTGCGGAACCACCTACCCTTTAAGAACTGCAAAATGAACACCCTCTACCCCACCTTCTGTAGAACAGACTGGAACCTTCCAAATAGGAAGTCACCCCATACTTTTCTGAAGAAAGATATTTTTTACCTCAGAAAGCAACCGGGAACAAGGAACTCTCCAAGGACCACATAGCCCTGGAACTCGGCCAGCCCTGGATTTCCTGCGAGAGGCAAACGCCATGCCCACCACATCCGTAAAAGGCCCTTTCCGGAACTGAGCAGCGCACCTGCCCTTGGCCGCCAGGTTGACCCTTCATCCATTGTACATCTTACCCCTGGAGCGCCCCTGATCTGAGGGGAGAAAAGCTGGGTGACATGCTCTGACCAACGGGAGAAGCCAGTTAGAGTCTCACTGTTGGGAGCCTGAAGTAAGAACTAGAGGGGTTCCTGCCAACACGAGGAGAGAGGCTGAAAAGGAGCTGACACAGAGGCTTCGAGTCAGAGGTGGCGCTGGAGGGGCTGAGTGGGCGGAAGCGATGAGGAAGCAGGGGGTGGCAGGAGCTATGAGGCAGAGGCAAGGTCTTCGAAGAAAAACAAGAGGGTGAACGATTCCACAAACTCCTGCCCGAGGTCCCTCGAGCTGCCCTGGATTCAGGAAAATATCTGTTTCTAGTCTTCGCAAGCCCTGGCTAGTCCACAGGTTCTGCTTTCCAGAAGTCTCCATCGCTCTCACTGCTTTGCAGTTTCATTACCGCAAACCTCATCACTAGAACT
>NW_011893279.1:2531-4618 GCF_000151845.1 Pteropus vampyrus
CCTTTATTCAACTTTCTTTCCTCCCAGTGAGATGGCTGAGGACTGACAATGGGACACACACTGTGCTGCATACTGGAGATGGGACCTTAAAGAAGACAGACACTGGCCCACTTCATGGAGTTTCCTAGCAGGTAAGCCTGCAAAACCAGTCATCAATTAAGTCGCTTCGATTATGAGAGCTATGTAGAATTGCAAGGTGATAAGAATGTGTATAGAGGGGGCTTGACCCTGGGCTGGGGGCTGCCTTAAGAAAATCCTGTCTGAGCTGAGGCCCAAAGGATGAGTAGTGGTAAGCCAGGCCAAGAAAGAAGGAGGAAGGTCTCCTTGTCCCCTGGTTGGCCTCTTTACCTGTGCCACCAGCCAATGTAGTACCCCTGCTCCCACTTGGCATCTCTGGCTGTTGACTCCACACTGACCTTGCCCAATGCCCTGCAGTGCTGACAGCTTCATGGCCCAGGCTTGGACACTTGCCTCTGTCCTTGTCTGTGTCTGACCTTGGCTGGGGCCATTTTCCGCCCCACTTCTTCTAGCTTGGTGCTGACAGCTCACAAGATCCCCATCCAGCTGGGGAGCAAGATAGGTGATGGCATGACTTTCCTCTCAGTTTATGAGAAAGCGCTTCTTTCCAAACAGTTATTTTGTGCTCTCAGGACAATAACTCAGGCTCAATGCAGGTTTTATGTTTGTGGTGTGGTCAGTGGTTACGTGGGAAACCATTTCTAACACAGCTTCATCTTCTCGATACCAAGCATCCCACTAGGTCTCAGTGGTGTGGTGAGCAAGAGAGCCAGGCTTGCTGGGTCGAGTCACATTGCATCTTGCTCGTGCCCTCATTCGAGTTGATGGCGGCTGGATTGACAGTTCCCACATGCTTCTCTCCAGGTTACACAAGCAGCTGCTGGATTCCTCTCTCACTCTGAATAAATTCAGTTGTTCTGCTAACTGGACTACAGCTTCTTTTTCCAGAACACCACAGGCATATTTTAGGGTTTCCGTGAACAGGTGCTGCAGGAAGCACGATTCATTTATTTATTAGGATGCTACCCTGTGTTTTGAAAAACAATCTGAAAGGGAAAAATGACCTATCCGATGCTTTTTGCTTTTCTCATCGGGACCTAAGCTGTGAATGTCTGCTATTACCTTTAGTTTACATCTGGTTAGGTACTTTGATTTACGTTGGCTGTAATCCAGAAAGGCTGATTTGGTTTATTTTAAGGAGTTTTATTTTAAGAAACTTTTGACATTTAAGAATTTAATTGGAACAATCTGTACCCAGAAATTTTTTAATGCAGTCTAGGATTAAAAGATGTTCTTCAGCATGGGTAGGGTTTGAGAAGGAAGCAGGGCTTTCCACACCAGGCTAGTCTTTGTCCTTCAGGAGTACATTCAGGATGCAGTGGCAGGATCCTCACACTGCGACTTCCATCAGAGATGAGAGTGGACAGAATGGCTACTTCTTAAAAAAGACTATTCTGATCCTCAAACTCATTCCTTAAACTTGACTCACCAAGCTCTGCTGGGGTGTGCTGTCTACCATTGGCCAGTTATAGGGAGATGGAGGGCATGTGGTCTCACCATTCAGCCCGCTTTCATCAGCTAGTCAGGCCTAACCTGGGATGGGTTCAGGAAATCTGCCTCCTTCCCTTGACCAAAGGTCAAGTTTTCCTGGTTCCAAGAGGCAGGAAGAGACTGGGTTGGTTCAGAGTTCCTCCACCCTGAGAGCTGAAGTCACAATTGACAGTTTAAGTGCTGGTGGGGTTTCATACTCCCAAGAAGTGCCCCAACTTTCAGAGACTGGCCCGAATCTCCAGGGGCATTATGCGTAAGCATTCTCAGTATTTCTGCTGAGCGACAGCCGATCCGTGACTCCTGACTACTGCTCATTGAAGTGAAGAGCTTCCCAGCCTCCAAGAGGAGAATGAGAGCAGATGAAACCAGGGCCCTTCAAGCTCAGTGGATCCTATGAAATGCAAGAGGCTCGTGTCCACCAGACCCTGAGTAGTGATTGCAAACCATATTTTACTCGAGCCCCTGATTGTCTCCCAAATTCCACCTCTGCTGCCACGTGTGTGCACAACCAGCACTCT
>NW_011893279.1:7773-9062 GCF_000151845.1 Pteropus vampyrus
GACTGGTGATGTGACTATGTAAGGAGCATCTCAAACTCCCCTTTTCTCGAGAAAGTGGAAGGGATTGTACAGATTCCCTGAATTCTCTGAAATCCAGGTCGTGCCCAGAATCACAGTCACCTAAAAAAATCCCCATTGCGTTGTGATAAGTGGTAAAAAGTGTGATAAACCAAGGTCCAGTTTGGTTGCTAGGATGAACTGAGGCTAGGAAAAGAAGGAGGGGCTATTGTTATTGCAAAAATTGTCTGAAGGTGAGAGGGGCAATGGATGGGCCCAATTATCTGAGTGCCTAAGTCAAGATCCTTCGGGAGTCTCTTTAATTGTGGTTACTAAGAAAGGAAGCATTTAATATATTAAAAGAGCAATTTGCTTACAAATATACCCCATTTTAACCCTGGGAATAGCTAAACAGAAACTGGCCCAACATTTTTTAGGTGTTTATCTGTTATGGAAGATGCTAAGATGCAGAAATTCAAAAGATCTGGTATACTTTACAGCAAATAAAGACAGGACACCAAATATCCACAGGTAAAAGAAAGACACTACTTATCAGTTAAGATTGGCCTCAACTGCATATAACAAAGAAATAACATTAGTTTAAATAAGACAGAAGTTTGTTTAATTCCACTCCAAGGCTGATATGAATTGCAGTTTTAGAGACCCAGGCTTCGCCACCCTCAGCACATGGGTTTCCACCTCACATTTCAAGGTGGCTGCTTGAGATCCACCCAACAAGAAGGAGGAAGGGAAGAAGTAGAGTAGCTAAAGACACATAGCAGCTCTCTTTGTGGCAAATTTCCCAGAAACTATCTCCCATTTATATTACTTAGCCATAACAGAGTCCAGCTGGCCATGTATAGCTGCAAGGAATCTTGGGAAATATGGTGTTTACAGCAGGTGGTCATGGCCCAGGTAAAAACTGGCAGTTTTGTTACAAGCAAGAGGAGAATAGATATTGAGGTAGGAACCCAGCTGAGTCTGCCAGAACCTGAGTGATGTCAGTGCTGATACTCAGGGTTGAGAGGCTGCCATAGTTAAGTGGAAAGCCTGGGATTCAGAAAGCCTGGATTCTGTTCTCACTTCAAATGACCTCAGTAATCTCACCTGTAAAATAGATGTGTCATAGAGAAAAATTAAATATCGCTTATTTAATTTACACATGAGCATGTAAGATGACCACTTGTTTAAAGTGTCTACTGAATTAATTCTATGATATAAAGCACATAACTTATGAAATTCAAACACACCCATGGGAGAAAACACAATGGTCAAATCTTTTTTTTTTTTTT
>NW_011893280.1:0-470 GCF_000151845.1 Pteropus vampyrus
GCCGGGGGGTTGATAATATCATAGTTGGGTTCCCTGGGAAGCAGACTGTGAAATGGAGTGCAGCGTGCGGGATGTGTTGGGGAGACCCACTGCCAGCTGTGGGACAGGGAGAAGTCCAGCTGGGATGCAGCCCAGGGACAGTGCCAGCCACCACCCCCCAAATCCCCCCAGGGAGCCCTGGAGCACTAGTGGCCTTCAGAGTTGTCCTACAGCAGTCCCATGTGTTCAGGCCTTTGTGCCCGACACGGAGCAGTCACCGAATGTGGAAAGCTGGGGAAGGGCCTTAAGCAAGGGACTCTCTGGGCCAGCCCTCTCGTTTCCAGGGACATCCCTTGATTTAGGGAGGGCAGAGGACTGCCCCAAGCAGCAGCGAGCGGGTCAGACATAGGACCAGAATCTAGGTCTCCTGACCCCGCCCTTCCCATATTCTGTGCCTTCTCTCCTTTCATAGATAGCACTTCCCCGAAGCC
>NW_011893280.1:4030-5831 GCF_000151845.1 Pteropus vampyrus
CGTCAGAATTGAAGCACTGGAGGCATAAATTTCTGAGTCACCAGAGATAAGTCCACTTTCTGAGCAACTTCCCGATGAGGAAATGAAACTGAGAAGATCCAATGTTTAGTCAACAGAGAGGTGAGGGGTGGAGTTCAGAGGTGAGGGGTGGAGAGTTCACAGAGGTGATTAGGACTCAGCTGAAAGGCTTTTAAAGGCAGAACGTATGTAGTATGAGATTGCAAGGCTGGGATTTATAGGGGAACTCCAGTGTACTCAACTTCACGCTCAGGTCCCCCCAGCTCAACCCAGGTGTGGATTGTAATGTACAGCCACCTCTGTCTGAAGCCCTGGGTGAGCGTTCCCAGAATACCCCTCCTCCCCTTCCTCCTCACACAAACCCCTCCTTGCACACCCTTTGCCTCCATCTGAGAGAGGCCACGGCCCCTCCCTGGAGCTCCTCAGAGCCCTTACCACTCTGCGTCGGTACCCACTTCCTCCTGTGTCTGAGCTGTCATTTCCTCCTCTATCCAATCCCATATCTCATTCAGGGGTCCCACAGTCTCAGGTTCACCGAAGCAGCTCTACTTGGGATCCAGCAGCATTATTGCATTTTTCATCTCTTTCCTGTTATTTCTAGAGGTCTAGGTTGGGAGTTAAAGACTTGCGCATATGATCAGTCCACCACCTTGATCCAGTTTGGACCCTTCTGCTTTCTACTCTCTAGAAATTCTTCAAACCTTCTGGTCCTTTCATAGTATTCTTTCTCAGTTTCCAAACTGTCGAACCACATGATGCTTTTATTTTTATTACTTATTATTATTTATTATAATTATTTACGCCTATGGCACCTGGTCTTCCTAGGTGGTCTCCCATCCAAGTACTAACCAGGCCTGATCCTGCTTTGCTTCCGAGATCAGACATCGGGCTTGTTCAGGGTGGCATGGCCATAGACCATGGACCATGGCTCCACTGGGGCACAAACCCAGGACCTTCTGCGTATAAAGCTAACCTCTACACTATGGAACCATGTCCGCATGACACTTTTAATATATTTTTTGCTGTCGTTTTGGTAGGACCCTGAGTGTGCCTTCAGTCTACCATCTCAAATGGAATTAGATTCCTAAGTGGCCTGTGAATCAGGAAGATGACTAATTAATGAGCGAGCCTGCAAATCATGGCTTTGTGGCTGAAGGCCCCTGGCTCAAATCCCCTCCACAATGTCTAACCTACCACATAGTCTTCCTCCTATCCTAAAATACCCACCAGTGACGTGGCACTCGCTACTCAAAATATAAACTGTGTGCCTACACACCGACAGCCTACCATCTCTCCCTCCGACCTCTGAAATTTACCCTCTGCTGCCATCTAGCTCCTTTCGGTGAAGGCAGCCTTCGGGAAGCTCTTGTTAAGATTGTTACCTGAGATCTACTCAGAGGCAGAGTGAATTCTGGATCCTTGAGCGATGGGGCAGAGGACTAATGAGTTTCTGAGTGAGCGAGGAAGGAGGGGATGGACAGTGGCATGAGCCAGTGCTAAGACCGAGCTCAGGTGTACAGATTCTGGCCACCTGGGAAGACGAGCAACAGGGACGCAGCTGCAGAGAGAGAGGGCAGGTTGCGAAGACAGAAATGGACTACCGTGAAGATTCGAGTGTCCACTCTGCAGCTGACCGGCTGCCTAGTTTCGTGCCAGTCCCCAAAAGATTGAACTCCTATAGCTTTCGCACATTTTAATATATGAGAATTGTGTGAGAGGTGTCATTTGAAACTGATTTGTCTTTCTCATTTCTCCTCTTTAAACAAACAAACAAACAAACAAA
>NW_011893280.1:8388-10468 GCF_000151845.1 Pteropus vampyrus
ACTTCTTTAAAATCCTCTCTTCTTCTGTGGAGGTTTGGAAACCTTTCATAATACAAACTGTTTTTAAGTGAATTAATTTATGAAAGAAAAAAAAAATGTGGGTTTGGACCTTGACTGCCCGAGTTCAAATCAAAGTGCTGCCTCTTCTGGCTCAGGTGTCATAAGCAAATAGCAACCCTCCCCAGAACCCCTTCCCTTCCGTTTCCTCATTTGTAAAGTGAGAGCAATCATAGCACCTCCCTCCCGGGCTTGTTTGGAAGGTTAAATGAGGTGATCATGTACAAAACATCTAAGAAATGCTTAGTCTGGCATATTCCTCTGGGCTCTGTCCCACTCCCCTGACGCTGGCAGCCCTCCCTGTGAGGGACTGGCGGCTCACACTGGGATAGGTGGCGATCCCAGTTGGGTGAGAGGGATGTCCCTAGAGGGATAATCCTGGTTTATACTGGCTTTTCTTGAAAACTCAGACCTGGCTGCCTTGGGCCCACATTCCTGCGTGTGGCCGCAGTCTCCACCCTGCCCACTTGCCTCACTCAAATCGCCCGCCAGCCGGAGTGGGTACCACATCTGGAGAATGCAGGATTCTGAGTTATTTTGTTTTCTTCCTAGGGAGGCTCCTCTGGCCGGGGCACAGCTCTGCGAGGGGGCTGTGACTGTGAACTTGTCATCTTCCTCGACTGCTTCAAGAGCTATGAGGACCAGAGGACTCGCCGTACAGAGATCATCAAGGACATGCAGGCACTGCTGAAGTCCTGGTGGCAGAACCCAGTCCCCGGGCTGAGCCTCGAGTTTCCTAAGCAGGACACGCCCGGGGTCCTCCGGTTCCGACTGGCATCTACAGACCCTGAAAACTGGATGGATGTTAGCTTGGTGCCCGCCTTCGACGCTCTGGGTGAGGGCTGCCTGGCCCTTCCAGGGTGGGAGGCAGGTCATTAGGAGTAAGACAGGGCTTCCAGCTCAAGTCCTGCCACCAACTAGCTGTGGGACCTGGGTCACCCTCTCCGAGCTTCAATTTCTTGACTCAACATATTGGGTTTGGATTAGACAAAGGCCAAGAAGGCCCAGTTCCTCCTGGATCTGTGGTCCTGGCGTCAAGGTGCTTGGCCCCCCCACTCGAGTAACTGCTCAGTCCTTCCATAAATGCCCCGGGGTAGAAGGCAAAGGGACACGTGCCCAGCAGCCGGGGTCTGGGGACAAGGCCAGTATTCTGCAAGATCTTTTTATCTTGAAGGCATTAACGTGATTTTTGCGTTCTCCTTTGCAATATACTCATGCCTGATTTAATAGAATAATTTGACTGTGTGTCTGCATCTGTCAGATGCGGATAATAATAATAGGACAATAGTGAGCTGTCCTAGAGTTGTTGGAAGGACTGTATGCTGAACTTCGCACCTGGCACATGATAGGGCTCTATGAGTGCTTACTATTTTTAAATCTTTTATCCTTATCATTATTTTTCTATTAGTATTGTTGTTATTATCATTTACCATGATGCTCTGGGAGCTTATCCAGGGTTATGCTGCCCTGGCAGACAGCCACACTCTCCCATGCCTGTATACTTACCCTCTGGGGAGAGGTATATTAATCAGGACACCTACTCCTCATTAAATGCTTAACTGCACCAAGCCCTTGATGTGTTTTAGCTCATGAACTCCTCAAAACAAACCTACGAGGTCTGTACAGTCTTATCTTCCGTTTTACCAATAGGGACACAGGCACAGAGACGTATAGTGACTTGCCCAAAGTCACACAGCAAATAAGTGAGGTCAGGAACTTAGGAGACTATGGAGACTGTTGAGTTTTCCCAAGCAAGGCCTGTGGGAAGTGGGCACATGCCATGAAGCCAGCTGGCTCTGCGTCCCAATCCTGTCTCCAGCTGTATAACCTTGGGCAGGTTTCCACAGCTATAAAGCAAGGTGAAGCGTGGGAGGGTTTTGGTGGGGATACAATGACCGGCCTCGTTTAAGCTTTCAGCACAGGGCCTGGTGTGTAGGAAGCGCTCAAAAAATATTAGTGATCACTGCTAAAGAATCAGAACTTCTTGCCTTGTATTTCTCTGGCATCGTTTCCTCTCCGCAGG
>NW_011893281.1:0-344 GCF_000151845.1 Pteropus vampyrus
ACTGCTTTTTTAGGGGAAAAGAGGAATGAATGAGTGGCAGTCCTTATTGCCCTGTTAATTGACCTGTCTCACACATGACATAATCCTTTCTTAAAGCAAAGGTGAGAACAGTAGCATCTTCTTTAGTCTGTAAGTCATTGACACACCCAGAGAACACGTTTATCTTTTGGTTTAGAGAAGAAAATAGTCCTTGATAGTTGAAAGCCTCATAACTGTGCTGAAGGCAGTGCTTTAAAAAATATGTGAGCGCTGACTTTGAGCCTGGGTCCTGAAGTCAGCTGTTTTTCTGAAATTAGCAACTTTCTCTGAAACATTGCACAGTGCTGGAACGTTGCAAGTGCCCA
>NW_011893281.1:3274-6325 GCF_000151845.1 Pteropus vampyrus
AGCAAAAGCATGCCTTGTCCAGGAAGAACTGGTGGGATGTGGTGGCCACTTGGATGTAGAAATTACCTTTCTTAAAGCTCTCATCCCCAACATGACAATCTAAGAATTCATTTTTAGGATCTATCTTGAATGGATTGCTAAGGTTAGAAGGACTCAGAACCAAGATGAGAGTCAGACACACATTTGGGCTGTATCTTTAAGGAAACAACCAGAGGGTTGGACTTTAGAGAAAATATTTTCATCAGCAGTATGAGGAGAAAAAGGTTGGGCCACTGGGTGACTCATAAAAAGGAGGGACAAAGTAAGGCCTGGTGAGAAGCTCCATGACCTCTGTGGAAGGAATTTTTATTCTTCCACATGGTAGCTCCCTCTTCTCTGTTCTCTTTGTATCACTGGGCCACTCTGTTAGTGCCCATTATATTCTGTACTAAATTGTGGTGATGAGTACATTGCCTTAAATCTTTCCTGCCCATGCTCTGCTGAGCCTCATGCAGAATAGGTGGCCAGTCACTGCTGAATAAACCGTCTTTTCTGCCTGCTTGTTTTTGCTTCTGTTGATCCCTCTCCCTGGAATGCTGTCCTTTCTCCAATGCAAATCCAGCTCAACCTTCTGGTCTAACTCACCATCATCTTCCCTAGGAGGCCTTCATTGGAATCTGTGACCCCACCAAGAGCATCGCTCTATGCTCACATAGCACCCAGACTTATCTGTGGCACTGGTCCTGAAATTGACTTCTTTGATATTTCCAGCCACACTGTAAGGAATGGGACCTAGCATTATTCATGTCTGTATCTCTAGCACAGTTGCAATGCCCACTTAACACATGGCAGGGGTTCAGTGAAGGGTGAACTAAATTAAAGAATCAGTGAAAGGATTCTGAGCCAAATTTATTCCTGTGGCAGATTGCAGAATATGGCCACAGATTTATTCCATTTGGACATGCATGCCCCATTTCAATATCATTTGGCCAATCTCCCATTCAAGAGATAGTATCTATTTCTGTGCCCTTAGACTTGGCTGGCTTGTGACCTCCTTTGACCAATGCAATACAGTGGAAATGATATATTGCAGCTTCTGCCTTTACCCCTTTGACATACCACATAGAGACCCCTATGTAAGGGAGCTGGTCTAGCCCACTGGAGAATGAACCACCGCATGGAGAACTGCAGCAGCCCAGCCAACAGACCTAGTCAGCTCAGCCAGGCCTCTAGCTGGACACAGCCATTTGAGTGAGCCTATGCAAGGCCAGCAGAGAGACTATCCAGCACCCACATTGTGAAAAATAATAAATTTTCTGAGCAACTAAGTTTCAGGGATGGATTATTATGTAGCAAAACCTAGTCGACAAGTTATTTTGAATCTGAAGAGCAGAATGATGCAGATGAGTTGATGAAATGGGAGATTGGCCAAATGACATTGCAATGGGGCATGCATCTGAGCTCACAGAAATAGTGGAAAGACAACATCACTGACTTTCTGATGAGTTCTCTCCTGCAAGCTGATGCTCACAGCTCTTTCAGAAGCCCAAGTGAATCAGACACATATGGTTTGGAGCCATGTGTCTCCTGGGATGACTGTGTGCTGCGGGTGAGACACATTAAACTTGATGATAATGATGATTATGCTCACGATCACTGGGGGAGCACAGCAGAGCTCTCCGTGGTTAACTTAGCGCTCTGCAGTCGAAATGGATCTTGACTGCAGAGCTTCCCAGCAACTGGGTGGTTCAGGGAGGCACCCACCAGCGAGTCATGTACATACCCCCAGTTTGGAGTATCCTTAGCCTCAGAGTTGAAAACTGTGGATGCCACATGTGTCCAGGTAAATAGCACTGCAGACTGACATCTTTAACCAGGTGGAGCTAGAAGAAGAAGGTACGATTATCAGCTCTTTTCCATCAGCCTGTCATGGATAATGCCCTTAGCTGGGTTCAGGCAAGTCCTGGGGGAGACCTCTAGTTCTCTACTCTCAGAGAAATTCATGTCTTTCAAGCTAATAAGTGAACTGATTAGATTAACAGTGTCTGGGAATGACAAGACAGTTCATTTCCACTCAGCAAACACTTAATGAAGTGTCTACTACACACCAGGCATGGTATTTATCTCTGGAGGCCAAAGGATGAATGAGGCCCTTGAGGAGTTTAGGCCATATTAGAAGAGAGTTAATTTGTTCTGCTCGGAGAGTCTCATTTTATTAAAAATGTAAATAAATATGGGCATGTTTAAAAATGTATCTAAGCATATATGCATTGACCAGAAAGGCCTTTCTTAGTTTGGCCAATTCTAAGACAGTTTTAGATTTTGACCCATGGTTGTACCTGACTCAAGCCTAAAGCTCAAAAAGAGTCCAGTGTGATGAGCTAAATAAACAGGTCAAAGGTCAAAGATCACAGGAAATTACATGGACTTGAGACTCAAGGGTGAGGGAAAGCCAGGACCCAAACCACCTTGGTTGAGGCTGATGAGGGCTGCAGGGTACGTTTAGAGAGCAAAAGTATTGATTTGACTTATTTTATTCCCCTAGGAATGGCTATTTTAAAAAGAAAAGACAGTTTCTGTTTCCTTGTGCTGTTTAGATCTGGTTACAAATTGAAGTGTTTTAGAGCAGCGGTCCCCAACCTTTTTGGCACCAGAGACTGGTGCTCCTATGAGAAGCTAATGCCTGATGATCTGAGATGGAGCTGAGGCGGTGATGCTGGCGCTGGAGAGTGGCTGCCGTGAGCTTCACCTGCTCACCTGCCACTCATCTCCTGCTGTGTGGCCCGGTTTCTAACCAGTCATGGACTGGTACCAGTCTGCAGCCCGGAGGTTGGGGACCCCTGTCCTAGAGTAACCCATCCAGATTTCATCAGAGAAGGGACACCCCCGCCTCTGTGTCTGTTGTCTAGTACAAGGGCCATAGGCATATTGGATCAGGGCCCGGAGTTCATCAGAGGGCAGGCGCCCATGGCAGAACGATGGAATGAGGGCCTATGCCTTGGGTCTTGTCCACTAGACCTTTGAAGAAATTTCTTCAGATTGGGAAAGATTGTTCATTTGGAAAACCTTGCT
>NW_011893282.1:0-2356 GCF_000151845.1 Pteropus vampyrus
TTTGAGGGGAATTTTGTTTTCTTTGTTTTGCGGTCTTTCCCCAAACCTCCTGGGCAATTCCGATCAGGTTACACTGCAAAAGAAAGACTTAACGACTGTGTCTTCTGTAGAAACAGAGTTTATTCCAAATGCCTTATATAGTCCCGCAGTGCAAATGGATCTCCCATATGAGGTTTCTCTCTGGCTAAACTTCTCAGTCAGCAGTCATCAAACCCTCCGTGTTCTTCTTTCTCTCTCCAGCACATGCACACACAGTGCAGCTCAGCACATTTTAGTTTGAGTTTCAACCATCAGACTTATGAAAAGTTTACATCTCTCCCTAGCTATGGAAAGAACCAAAGTGTGCACCCGTAATTTAAACAGAGTTCCCTCTCCCACCCCACCCACCTCATCTAGAATTGCTCATAACAGAGTAGATTCTCATGCCGTTAGCTATCTATCAGTAACTAGTTCAGCTATTCTCCTTCTCTGCTCTGAAGGCAGCTGGATGTGGAGTGGGGAGGTGGTCTCCATTCAGAGCATTCACGCATAACCAGGTAGTTGACTCCATAAGCCTATGTACAGTTAGTCGACCTGGACACAGCAGTGTTCTGTCACCCAGGTCACAGAGGACGTGATCCAGTGTGGACTCGCCCAGCGTCTGTCTGAGGGGCACTTAGCTTTACCACAGCGAATGAGAGGGAGGGACCTTCTTTGCACAGACTAAATACAAAAATCAGTGCTTATTTTATTACAACCTACAGCAAGTGAAATCCATTTCTGCCTCACAGTTGGTTGAGGGAACCTCTTTGTGGAGGTTCTCTCTCCCCAAATCTCAGGTTGAAAAATGATCCCCCGCCTCGCATCTTCGAAGTAAAGAAACATTAACGGGATACCATTGGACCAGGACATGATGCAGACCAGAGGAAAGGATGCCTTTACTTACACTTTGTTTCTGCTGTTAGCTTATCCAAACGCATAGATTGTTTGTGCTTCGTGTAGCATATTGTCTTGGATAACTGTACTCAAGGAAGGATATTCGTGCATGACGAAGACAAAATGTGCACCTTGATGTGCAAATTCTGATTCTGCTGCCTACTTGTTGAATGACCATGTTGGGTTGGATATCTCACCTTCAGAATCCTCATTATCTTCATTTGAAAAGTAGGAATGACTTCTTCATGGAGCTGATGGAATTATTAAGAAAGATTAGCAGTTTTTGAACGTTTTGGTCTTAGACCCCTCTATACTCTTAAAAATTGAGAATTCGAAAGAGCTTTTGTTCACATGGGTTAATATTTATCAATATTTACCATATTTGAACTTAAAACAGAAAATTATAAAGTATTCATTTAAAAATGACAGCAACCATTACTGTTAACATAACGTTTTTTTTTTTCTTTAATGAGAACTATCTTCTAAAACAAAAGAATTAGTGAGAATCGTGGTATTGTTTTACAGTTTTAGTTTTTCAAACCTCTTTAATGTCTGGATTCCCAGATATGCTTCTGAATTCAATCTGATTATGTAGTTTGGGTTGAAATATGTGGAGAAAATGTGGCCTTAATTGGCTATGTAATTGGAAAGGGAAGAGTGTTTTAATAGCCTTTTCAGTTAATTGTGGATATTCTTTGATTCAACACTTAAAATCAATAAGTGATAGTGTCTTAAAAGTTACTCGTCATATACAATCTGTAGCCATATCTATAAACTTTATATACTCTTATATTAAAATCCCTTGGTCTGTCTTGCCCTTTGAATGACCCTTTCTTTTAGCCATGCATAATTTTAAAAACATCACACACTGGTCATTTGGAAAATATGGGTTCATGGAATAAGATAGACCTCAAAGTAAACTCATTTCGTCAAACCATATCAAAACAATCAATTGTTAATATCACCACCGGTCTTTATCATTGGCAGCGAATTTGGCAATTGTTTTCCTTGAAGGAATGGGTTCACTTGATTCATTTCAATAACATTTGCTGATAATCAAGTTTGAGTAACCACAGCTTGTCTAAAGTTGTTCTTTCAAGTAAAAATAGTATTCCAGGAAAAAGAAAAGTAGCTAGTGGTTTATAACTCCCATGATCCCCAAGTGCGATCCCCTGAGACAGCCATCATACGTCAGTGTACAGCAGAACTGTGCCTTCTTCCCATTTCGTCACAATATCAGAAGGACACATACCAAAGAGTCAAGATGTAATAAAATTAATATTTGTTACTGCTTCATCAGAGACATGCTTAAGTGAAACCGGCTCTTCCCCCTTCGCTATGAGCACGTGGAAGTGGAGAACACAGCGACCACGTGGACGATTTGGTGCCAGTGTTTTAATTTGTACGAAGACACCGGAAGTTTTCCCCTCCGGGCACCTTT
>NW_011893282.1:3934-4590 GCF_000151845.1 Pteropus vampyrus
ACTAAATAAGCACAGGGCAGTGCATTGTAATGAGATAGAACGGTCCAAATGGTTTAATAACAGCCTAGAAATAAATGGCAGTGCAAGGGCTTCCTGCGGAAGATCATTAGGGAGGAATTTGAGGCATATGCTCCGGATAAGAATGTGTTCACAATTCCACCTAAGGGAGCACTCGGGTGGGATGAAAGTGGAGGCTCTGCTATAGGATAGAGGGAGGACAAAGCTAGAACAGAGATGAAGATGACTGAGTGGTTCTCCATCTAAGAAAGCATAGCCCGCATCTGCTAGGCTCCGCCTGGGCCTTCTTCACAAGCAGACCCCACCCACCTGGAGTCCTCAGGGGGTCAGCTCCACACCGCAGAGGCTGGGGTTGGAATGAAGGTTATCAGGTCCAGCCTGCCACTAGATAAAACAACGTCCACAGTGGTTGGGTGACCTGCCCAAGGTCACGCAGTGGCAGAACTGGGACTAGACAGGGGAGGACTGTCACCACTTTCCAGCGCTCTGCATGGGAGTCTCGAAGGCCATGTAGGTGAAGAGGGGCCACGAGGATGTGTCACAGAAAGAGAAGGGGCTTTTAATGGACGTAAAAAGGGGAGAGCCACTTCCGGTGTGCTGTTTGTCAGAAGCTTCTCCAAGACTGCTAGGCACACAGA
>NW_011893282.1:6645-7681 GCF_000151845.1 Pteropus vampyrus
GAAGGGGATAGGGAGACATCTTCATTCACTAAGCAACTTCATCGAGTGCCTAGTAGATGTCAGGCACTGATCTTGGTTCTGGGCTTAGAGATGTGCGAACAAAACAGACTAAATTCCTTTACTTTAATGAGGGAGAGGCAGATACTGAAACAAACAAACAAAAAAAAACAATAAATATGTAACATATTCGGTGGCGAGAAGTACTGAGACAGAACGTAAAGCCAAGAAAGGGAGGTGACGGAGAAAGTGCTGTTAGAGAGGGCGTTCCTGGCAGGCGTCTTGAAAAGGCGACATTGTAGCAGAGGCATGAAGGAGCGAGGGAGGGGGTGATATGGATACGTAGGGGAAGAGGGTTCTAGCCAGAAAATGCAGCACGTGCAAACGGTCCTGAGGCAGGAGCGTGCTTGGCATGTGCATGTAACAAGGACGGTGTGAGGCTGACGTGGTCAAGGTCAGTGGGGAGCGGGGCAACGGTTCCCGTCACATGTGGTCTCATAGGTCATCTCCGATGTCGCCTTTTGCTCTGAGGCGAGAAGGCATTTGAAGGTTCTGAGGTGAGAAATGGCATGATCTGAGTGTTTTTAACAGAAGCAAACATCCAGGTCTAAGGCGGTCATCGTGGCGAGAGGTGTCAGGGCTGTATCAGGGTAGAAGGGTGGTGGTGGTAGAAAGTAATCAAATTCTACTTATATTCTGAAGGCAGAGATGATGGATTCCACAGAGAGGTGACCGTGGAGTGTGAGGGAGAGAGAGGCAGCAAGGAGGACTCTGAGATTCTGGCCCGAGCGTCTGAAAGAATCAACTTACCGCTTTCTGAGGGGGAGAGGCTGGGGGAAGAACAAGACGGCACTCAATTCCTTTGGGAGGGAGAGAGTGTCTGAAGACTCCCATCGGTGCATGAACGCACTGTTTCCCGGCTAAGAAGCGATTCCCCCCGACCCTTCATCTCTCTAAGCCTTCACCCCATTTCTCCCAGTTTTCTGTAGCTCCCCATAGCTCCTTGTTTTCTCTCTTGAGTCCGCTGCCAACAGCCTGT
>NW_011893283.1:0-306 GCF_000151845.1 Pteropus vampyrus
CTTCCTACTTTGCACATGGGGCTTTGATTTTACAGGTACCCCTGCCCCCCACCCCACAGGGCTAAACACCTCCTCTCTGCCTGGCCCACACCCCACACTTCTCAGACTGGGGAATAGATCCAGCAAAGGAGAACAGGTCTCATCTCACCTGGGCAGTGAAGCAATGGGTGGGAGGAAGAGGCCCTCTTCCCTGTGAAAACCTTTTTGGGTTTCCTGGGGCCTGCTGGCCAGAAGCCCCTCTCTGGGAGCCTTTTGGGCAGCACCACAAGCTTGGTCTTGGAGAAGGCGGTGGCATCTCTTCCTCTT
>NW_011893283.1:8086-8509 GCF_000151845.1 Pteropus vampyrus
TCCAGTCCCTATGGCTGGGCCTTCCCCACCGTGTTTTAAAACACACTTACTGGGAATAAGGGTGCCTTTGAGCCCTCTGAGCAGTCACCCGCCTGCCCCCTGAGACCCGCCAGTTTCCCACCTGCCTCCCACTGACTGCAGCACTGGGCTCTCTGCAGCGTTCGGGGTTCTCATAAGAACATGCTCCCCGGGGATGATTATGGCGTTTGTCATTTTCCAGAACTCCCTACGCTTCACGTGCTACCCTGATATTGCACTCTTCCGAGACGAACAATCCAATTCTGATATGAGTGGCAAAAGCATACACGTTTATTTCCAGTCAGGGCCGGGAGGAGACATCCTTGGGTGGGATGGGAACAAGTTAGAATGCCACGTGGGAGCTAGGGGCTTGGGGGAAGCGGGGAGAGGCCTCAAGAAGTAAGG
>NW_011893283.1:11564-13773 GCF_000151845.1 Pteropus vampyrus
GTCTCCTAAATTGAGCTGGGCATCTCCCTTCCGACGCCATACTTCTAACTTCCTTTACTCCTGCTTCCCCATTTCGGGGCCATCAGCCAGCCACTAAACAGCCATCGTCATCCTTGGCCCACCGTGGGCATAGCGCTGCCGCCATCATCCTGACTGGTTCATGACATATGTTCTTTTTTGTGTATAGCTTTATAAACCAGTCCACAATTCTCCACCCTGAAGGCCATCCCCTCACCCAGGTCTTCTTCCCTCCGACCTAGGTCACCCACAAAGTCTCCTGGCCAACTTCCTGACCCAGGCTTGCCAGGGAATTTTGGTCCCTCGTCCTCACTGTCCCCAGAACTGTCTGCTGCATCACACGTCTAATCATACCCCTCAATCCTCTTCTTCCCAGCGTGAAGCCTCACGTTTTCACCTCTGCTTTCCTACCCAGCATTGTCTTTCTCCACCTGTTCTAAGCTCCAGCCACACCCTGCATGAACCGAGAGGGTCCCAAAGTTACCGCCTTCTCAGGCACCTCTCCAGGATACTGCACCCTCCTTACCCTCAGCCTACCACACCCTGCAAGGCCCTCTTCCCTTGTCAACTCCTTACTCATGCTTCCCACTGCTTTAACAGCTTCCTCTAGAGGCCCTGCCAGCACCTGCCCTACACCGCCAGAGGACTAGGCTAAGATCGGAATCCAGGTGGAATCTAGGTCGTTGAGGGCCGTTGGGGCTGACTGGGACCGTTGGGAAATAGCCGAAGGCCGTTGGGGATTGGCTGCGGCCGTTAGGGGCTGTCTGGAGCCCTTGGGGCCACGTGCAGTTGGTGCCGGCCCTGGGGCAGGCCAGGTCTGCACCCAGGGTAGGTCGCCCAAGACAAACGGAGCCAGAAGGTGGGGGCCGAGGAGTAGGCGCTGTGGGGACACAAGCCCACCAGCGCCCTTGACCTGAAGTCAAGAAAATTCCGACCCAGAGTCCACCGGCTGCGGAGACGCCGAGGCTCGGGCCGATGAATGAGAGCGAGGGCGCCCGGACGCACGCCCCTGCCTCAGGCCCTTTGTGGGCAGCGGGGCAAGGACGTCCCAGCCGCAAGGAGCAGGTCTGGTCTCCAGAGGAGGCTGAGCCTCCTGGACTGTCCTCAGGGGAGTCCGGCCCGCTGGGGTCTCAGTTCGCACCCCAGTCCAGCTCCAGGGCCGCGCCTGCTCAGAACGAAGAGGTGTCTGGCGCCCCACTGCTGCCTCCGAGGCCGAAGCGTGGGATGCTGGACTGGGCACAGTTTCCGGTCTTAATGTGGCTGTTCCCGGACCTGTTTGAGCACAGGCTCCAGTTTTAGAGGCTGTGGAGGACTGAGGCAGGGAACTGCTGTGATTTTAGGCTCTGCTTTCTTCAAATATTCACTCCGGGGGAACCGTGGGGGCGGGGTGGGCCTTTGTCGGGGCTTCCCTTTCCTCCTGTAGTGGAAGACCAAGATCGTCTGCCCCACCCAATCTCAAGAATGGCCTTTTTCATTTCTATTTTATGACTAGTTCCCTTTTGTCTCTTCTCATTCCTCCATGAGGTATACCAGAGGTACTCACCCCCCAACCACTCTCCCTACTCCCCCCACCCCCAGGGCTGCAGCAGGTACTGGTCCAGGGCCTGTTAGCAAACCGGGCTGCACAGCAGGAGATAAGTGGCCTGCAAGTGACCAAAGCTTCATCTATATTTGCAGCCACTCCCCATCACTAGCATCACCGCCTCAGCTCCACCTCAGATCATCAGGCATTAGATTCTCACAGGAGCACCGGGCCCTGGTGTCACAAAGGTTAGAGACTGCTGGGGTATAGGGCACCCCCTGTATGTGCTCATGCCTTCCTGTATCCACACTCTTGGAGGACCCTCACGTCCGGAGGCCGGGCTTAGACAGGTGACTTGCTTTGGCCAATAGGACAATAGCAAAGGTAATGCTAGAGCGAACTCGAAAATTACTTGCTGCTTCTGGAAACCTGCCTCCCTATGAGCAAACCCTTACTACTCTGATAGATGACATGGCCTAGCACCCCCAAAGACTCATCTGAGAGAGGGGCCATCTGGGATCATCCAGCCCACCTGCCAGCCCACCTGCCACGTGACCCCAGACGTGAGTAAACTCATCCCAGGTCAGCTGAGTCTGGCCCAGAGCAGAAGAATCTCGAGCTAAATAACTGTTGCTGAGGTAGATTATGTAAACGTACCAACAGGTGTCT
>NW_011893284.1:0-374 GCF_000151845.1 Pteropus vampyrus
GGAGGGGGGACACAAGACTTGAGAGGAAGAACCCAGAGGAAACCACGTGGGGAAAGTATCACTGACCAGGGCCAGGAAAGACGGCTGGTGGCCCCGGCCCTCACGGGAAGGACAGCTGGGTAGACGGGAGGCAGCTACGGGAATGGATGCCCAGGGCTGACCGTGCCTCACTGTCCTGGCTTCTCCCGGACCCCTGGGACATCCTCCCTCAATGCCATGGCCGGCAGCAGGCCAGGCCCACTCCCCCAGTCTCTGCAGGCACACGCCCAACCCCACACAGCAGGCTGCGCTGCCGAGAGGTCCCGGCTGACGGGGGAATCTCCCTGTCCGCAGCTGGCCCCAGCGGCGCGGTCAGCAGAGGCAGGATGGCCCAG
>NW_011893284.1:1979-3189 GCF_000151845.1 Pteropus vampyrus
ACCCGAGGCCCCTCACTGCCATGGGCCCATCCACGCCCCAGGCCAGGCAGGACTCACTTGTCCTCGTTCTGGAAGAAGTCCGTCTTCTCGAAACACTCGTACACCCAGCCAGGCGCAAACAGGGCCACTGAGAAGCCGTGTGTCCGGATCAGCTCCAGCGACTAGGGAGACAACAGCCAGGCAGCGACCCTGGGTGGGTGGGCCACGCCCAGACACCCAGACACCCAGACACGGAGGGGGCGAGGGGGCGAGGGGGCGAGGGGGCAGAGGTGGGATGCTGGGCCGGCAGGCCACAATGACACCCAGACACGGGGTGGGCTCCCCGGGACACAGCCAGACCCTGGGGGCGGGGGGAAGCTGGGTGGGTGGGCCACTCCCAGACACCCAGACACCCAGACACAGAGGGGGTGGGGGGTTGGGGGTAGGATGCTGGGCCGGCAGCCACAATGACACCCAGACACTGGGGGCGGAGGGGAGGGGAGGATGCTGGGTGGGTGGGCCACTCCCAGACACCCAAACACAGGTGGGCTCCCCGGGACACACCCAGACACGGGGTGGGGGGGCAGGATTCTGGGTGGGTGGGCCACTCCCAGACACCCAGACACCCAGACACGGGGTGGGGCTCCCCGGGACATGCCCAGACACAGCGGGAGGATGCTGGGCGGGCCACAGCAACACCCAGACACAGGTGGGCTTCACACCGGCCTGGAAAGGGAAGGTGGGAGCTGCCCACTCTGCCCCGCAGCCTCACTCCAGGGTTTTCGGGATCATCCCTGTAGTCCCACAGATGGCCGGGAGTGGCGCTACCGCTTTAAACAGCCAGGCAGGCAGGGGTCTGCAGGTGGGGCTCCCAGGCCACACCTTTTTCCCTCTCCTGACACCTCCAGTTCGGTTACCAGACTTACAGCAGGGGGAGGGTCTCCAGACATGGGGTTAATTTAATCATTCATGCTTCGTCAGTGAGATCGCCTCATGGCACCCATGAAGGGACAGAGTGCCGGCCCTGGAGACAGGCTCACTCCACACGTACACCCCTGCGGGAGCATCCGCCCCAGCACCCCCTTTCTGCTTCCTCACTGCTGACAGGACTTGCCTTGCCAGAAAAACCTCACTAGTGATTAAACTAGCAGCTCCCAAACTGAGGGTGTCACCTTGGTCCTTAGCCCTGAGCCGCCCGTGAAAGGAAGCATGCAATAGGACTCTGGCGTCC
>NW_011893284.1:4004-6411 GCF_000151845.1 Pteropus vampyrus
AGACACAGCGGGAGGATGCTGGGCGGGCCACAGCAACACCCAGACACAGGTGGGCTTCACACCGGCCTGGAAAGGGAAGGTGGGAGCTGCCCACTCTGCCCCGCAGCCTCACTCCAGGGTTTTCGGGATCATCCCTGTAGTCCCACAGATGGCCGGGAGTGGCGCTACCGCTTTAAACAGCCAGGCAGGCAGGCAGGGGTCTGCAGGTGGGGCTCCCAGGCCACACCTTTTTCCCTCTCCTGACACCTCCAGTTCGGTTACCAGACTTACAGCAGGAGGAGGGTCTCCAGACACGGGGTTAATTTAATCATTCATGCTTCGTCAGTGAGATCGCCTCATGGCACCCATGAAGGGACAGAGTGCCGGCCCCGGAGACAGGCTCACTCCACACGTACACCACTGCGGGAGCATCCACCCCAGCACCCCCTTTCTGCTTCCTCACTGCTGACAGGACTTGCCTTGCCAGAAAAACCTCACTACTGATTAAACTAGCAGCTCCCAAACTGAGGGTGTCACCTTGGTCCTTAGCCCTGAGCCGCCCGTGAAAGGAAGCATGCAATAGGACTCTGGCGTCCCCGAAACCACCTGGCATGTTTAAGACATTAGCTCAGTGTCCTTCAAAGTATGTCATCTAACAGGAAGCAGAAGCCAGCTAAGGTGAGGCCGCGGTGGGCCCAGGTGCTTGTCCACGACCACCTGTCTAAAAAGTACCGTCTAACCACGGAACTGGGGGGGAGTTAGGGCTCTGGGGCACTCCAATGTTTCCTGGTGCCTCAGTTTCCCCACTCTGGGAAGATTAACTGCTGCCTGTCTTTCCTTTGAGCTGAGATGGGACCAAGGTCCACAAGAAAACTAGAGCCCACAGAAGGCACGCAGGCGGCCGCCCACCTTGTTGGTGTCGAAGCGGCCCCCCACGACGTCGCCCCGGGCAAACACGTCCACCCCCACGTAGATGTCGGCCAGACGCCCCCTGGCCAGGCCCTGCATGCGCTCCAGGTGCTCCTTCTGCCAGTTGTAGTTGGTGAAGAAGCCGTCGCAGGAATCGAAGAAGACTCTGCGAGCAGGTGCGGGCCGGGGTGAGGGGCTGGGGGCTCGTGCGCCGCCTCGCCTTCCTCCCACCCTGGGGTGAGGGGCTGGGGGCCTGTGCGCCGCCTCGCCTTCCTCCCACCCTGGGGTGAGGGGCTGGGGGCCCGTGCGCCACCTCACCTTCCTCCCTCCCCCGGCACCTGCGTCCACGCATGCCGCAGCCGTGGCTGCCTCCAGGACCGAGGGCAGGCCCGTAACCCATGGCCCACGATCCCCGGCTCAGCGTGGCGACCGGGCGCCAGCTGGCCTGCTGATGGCCAGGCTACCAGGTGGCCCTGGCTCCTCCATCCCGTGTACGCTGCCGGAGACTCACCCCCGCCTCCGCCCAGAAGGCCGGCCGCCAGCCCACAGGCTCACCTGTTGTGTTCGTTCAGCTCATTCTGCCACTTGAGCTGCCCGCTGCTGACCACGCTGTCATACCAGAGCACCAAGCCACCCGGGACCTGCTGATGCAGCTGAGTGGTCAGGTACCGGAGGAAACGGGGCATGTTCCCCACTGCAGTCTCCTGGGGAGAGGGACGAAGACAAGACCCTCCTTGAGGCCCAGAGATCTGTCAGGAGAAGAGGCTGGCACAGGACGGACGGGACACTTCATCCCAGGAGCACAGATCCCCCAAAAAGGCCGTGGTCCCGGAAGGAGCACAGATCCCCCAAAAAGGCCATGGTCCCGGAAGGAGCACAGATCCCCCAAAAAGGCCGTGGTCCCGGAAGGAGCACAGATCCCCAAAAAGGCCATGGTCCCGGAAGGCCCTCACCCCATAGCCACCAAGGGGAGGGTCCAGCCAGACACCCGACCGTCCTTTCTTTCTGGAGCAGGAAGGACACAGACAACAGTCAGGAGGGCAAACGGCACGAGAGGGGAGGGTGCCGCGAGAGGGAGCCCCACGTGCGGCCCAAGCCGAGCAGAGACAGGACGACAGGTGTCGCCTGAAGGAGCCGGGGGAGCCAGCTCAGCCGCACGAGGTCCCTGGACGCAGCGCTGGGGAAGGCTCCGTCTCGCCCCGCAGGACGGAGACAGGGAGCTGGCTCTCACTGGGAAACGAGCGGTGGCCCCTGCCGCTGCTCAGGGAGCCGCCCGGGCGTGGGCCGGAGTGAGGCCGAGGACACGGCGGAGGGGCGCCGCATGGCGGCAAGGCGGGGCTGAGCGCCAGGCAGGGGCCATGCTCACACTCAGGGTGTTTTCGATGTTGACCAGCCAGCCGTCGAAACGGAGGAACTGGGCAATCAGGACCAGCTGGTCCGCCACCGCCTGGTACGAGCGCTCGTCCGCGGCCAGGAAGGCTTCGCACAGCTGCTCACCTCCCTTCCACTCCGTGATGAA
>NW_011893285.1:0-1545 GCF_000151845.1 Pteropus vampyrus
ACGAAGAGACTGGAAACCACAGGAACTCACCCAAACTTCTCCATCTTCAGTCACCATAACCTGACCCTTAGCAGGGATCAGAAGGACCGCTAAGTCCCCCAGACCCCGTCTGTTCAATCAATATACCTCTTTTTTTTTTTTTCACTCCAAACTCTTGCCATTTTGAGTTTTGGCCTTTTGAAGCGCTGAGCACACAAACCAGAGTTCAGCATCCAGAGTGATGAGGAAACTGATGTGCAAATAGGTGACGTGCTCAAGGTGTCCCCTCCTTTTCATTATAAGGCTAAGAAAATCACAAGTCAGCGAATAAGCAAACTCTGGACGCCGACAGGACCACAGATGCGGCGGCCACTGCTGACGCTGAAGACCTTGCTACAGGATGCGGAGAGACGCGGAACAACACGGAAGAGCGTCAGAAAAAGTCATGGCTTGTGGGAACCGCGACACTCGCTAAATCCAACGCCCAGTTCCCATCGCCAATGAAGCCAGCGAGATGTCTGCCCGCCGAACTCAGTCAAGGGCAGAAAGAAGCTCTTGAAGTTGTCACACTGAATGCAGATGTTCTGAGAAGAGGAGAGACCCACACGCTGAGATGGACTGTGAAACGTCACTGTCCCCCGAAAGGGAGGCCTGGGCGCGGAGGGCAGTGGCCAGTGGCCAACGGTGGCCAGAATCTCAACGTTGTCCACAGAGAACTAAGTTATCACATTGCAGCATTTTCTGATTCGAGAAATTTTCATAAACTGAAAACAAAAAGGCTCAGCATGGAAGAAGGCGAAACTTGATCGCCTTACTGGCCTTCTGTGAGACTGCCCGCCTCTGCTGGACACGTGAAAAACACCAGGGACCACGCCACACAGCTGGCTGCACCGCATGACATGTGACAGACTCGCATCCGTTCTTCCCTGTACCGCGCGACCCACTGGCCAGAATGCGCGACTCCTCCGGCCGCTGTCACTGGGAACGCTGAACCCAGTGAGAAGCCGCCTGTGGGGGAAGGACGGGTTCTCTCTCACGCAGCACTTAAAGCATCCGGCCAATTAGGGATGATGGGACCACAGAGGACGATCTGGGTGATGCATTTGCCAATCAGTGACCTGGGCTGCAATTTGATATTCATTTTCAAATGGTCCCCTCTCGGTGGGCACTTTAGAGTTTGAAATGATGTGGATGGGAACGCAAGTAAAGCTTCTGCTTTGCAAAAGAAACCATCCACAAAGTAGAGAGACAACCATCTGAATGGGAAACTATATTTGCAAGCAACGCCTCTGAATAGGGCCTAATATCCAAAATACACAAAGAACTCATATACGACTCAATAACAACAACCAAAAAAGCAAACGATCCAATCAAAAAATGGGCAGAGGACCTAAACAGACGCTTCTCCCTACAGGACATACAAATGGCCGACAAATATATGAAAAGATGCTCAACATCACTAGTTATTAGGGAAATGCAAATCAAAACCACAATGAGATACCATCTCACACCTGTTGGAATAGCTATAATCAACAGGACAAGTAATAACAAATGTTGGAGAGGATG